>NW_028170706.1:7500-12005 GCF_963971535.1 Notolepis coatsorum | reverse complement strand
AGTCTACACCCTCCCCAGACCCACAGTAGGGCAGCATGTGGTAGTCTACACCCTCCCCAGACAGTAGGGCAGCATGTGGTAGTCTACACCCCTCCCAGACCGACAGTAGGGCAGCATGTGGTAGTCTACACCCTCCCCAGGACAGTAGGGGCAGCATGTGATAGTCTACACCCTCCCCAGACTGACAGTAGTGGCAGCATGTTGGTAGTCTACACCCTCCCCAGACTGACAGTAGGGCAGCATGTGGTAGTCTACACCCTCCCCAGACCGACAGTAGGGCATCATGTGTAGTCTACACCCTCCCCAGGCCGACAGTAGGGCAGCATGTGGTAGTCTACACCCTCCCAGACAGTAGGGCAGCATGTGATAGTCTACACCCTCCCAGATCAACAGTAGGGCAGCATGTGGTAGTCTACACCCTCCCCCAGGCCGACAGTAGGGCAGCATGTGGTAGTCTACACCCTCCCCAGACAGACAGTAGGGCAGCATGTGGTAGTCTACACCGTCCCCAGACCGACAGTAGGGCAGCATGTGGTAGTCTACACCCTCCCCAGACCGACAGTAGGGGCAGCATGTGGTAGTCTACACCGTCCCAGACCAACAGTAGGGCAGCATGTGGTAGTCTACACCCTCCCCAGACCAACAGTAGGGCAGCATGTGGTAGTCTACACCCTCCCCAGACCAACAGTAGGGCAGCATGTGGTAGTCTACACCCTCCCCAGACTGACAGTAGGGCAGCATGTGGTAGTCTACACCCTCCCCAGACCGACAGTAGGGCAGCATGTGGTAGTCTACACCGTCCCCAGACCAACCAGTAGGGGCAGCATGTGGTAGTCTACACCCTCCCCAGACCGACAGTAGGGCAGCATGTGGTAGTCTACACCCTCCCCAGACCAACAGTAGGGCAGCATGTGGTAGTCTACACCCTCCCCAGACTGACAGTAGGGCAGCATGTGGTAGTCTACACCCTCCCCAGACCGACAGAAGGCAGCATGTGATAGTCTACACCCTCCCCAGACCGACAGAAGGGCAGCATGTGGTAGTCTACACCCTCCCCAGACCAACAGTAGGGCAGCGCAACGACCAGAAAGGGAATTGGCAGAACGACTTGGGAGATGGGAGGAAAGATAGAAAGGCAAAAACACAACACAAAACAAAACCACAGATAGCTAACAGTAGCCGTGATGCGATTAGCAGAAAAGCTGCTTCTAGCCTGCCTAACTTACAGGTACGCGACAGATAGGCAGATGCTAACCATTACCACAAAGCCTAAAGTCACGGACAGAGTTTTTACAGAGAAGCATCAAAGGGTCTAGTGGAGACAGTCTCTTATCAGACTCAGATGTTACCTCCATCAGACATAACTCACTCACATCAAAGTCTGACTGGGAAGAATGCGGTGCAGATGAACTCTGTCATTTAATTTTTTTATATTTATATATATATATATAAATATATATATATTTAAGAAATGCTTTTATACCTTCCAACGAGCGGTGATGATGTGCCAGATGTGTACCAGACAGTGTTGGAGAGGATGGCTCTCCATCTGTCCACCTGGTGGTTAAACTCAGTCTGCAGTGTTTTGTTCTGGATGTTTCACACGAGGGCTACGGGACAGACTGGTGGATTTATGGGTGGTTTTTAATGATGCATTGTTGAGAGATTGGGAGCAGACTTCGGCTCGGCTATTATGAAAGGGTGTCAAGTGTTTTTCTGGGATTTATTGATTGATTGATTGATTGATGATGGATTAATGGAATGATCCAGACGGCTGCCCGGCGTGCGATTCAAGGCAGGCCAAAGCAAACAGTGATTATAAAGTCAAATAATTTCACTTGATAACCGAACGGAGACATGGATGTAAGTGAATTCAATTGACTTCATAGAACTCAAATAGCTTGTGTTAACCTGACCAAGGGTGGAGCTTCTTAATAATAATAATGATAATAATAATAATAATAATAATAATAATAATAATAATAATAATAATAATAATAATAATAATAATTAATAATAATAATAATAGATAATAATAATAATAATAATAATAATAATAATAATAATAATAATAATAATAATAATAATAATTAATATAATAATAATAATAATAATAATAATAATAATAATAATATATAATAATAATAATAATAATAATATAATAATAATAATAATAATAATAATAATAATAATAATAATAATAATAATAATAATAATAATAATAATAATAATATATAATAATAATAATAATAATAATAATAATAATAATAATAATAATAATAATAATAATAATAATAATAATAATAATATATAATAATAATAATAATAATAATAATAATAATAATAATAATAATAATAATAATAATAATAATAATAATAATAAATAACTGGACATTGAAGAAGTCACGTGAGATTGGCGGCACACACAGGAACACACACACATGCAATTTGTTTTGGGTCGCAGATGAAATCGAGTACCATGCGCTTGACACATGGTTTCACACATGGTAGTGTATTATTACAGTTCATTACAAATGCATTACAAATTCCTATAATTCATTTAGTTATTATAATCAAATACACCCATAAGCGAAAAGGAGCAGGAATAAGAATACATTCTTATTAATACCTGCCCCCCTATCCAATTAAATAAAGTACATTTGATGGTCGGCGCATACAACCATTACTTGCACTAAAGTGCAAATTTAAACAAATTCAAAACAAAACAACTAGAACAAAAACGAGCAACAAATGAACAATCCAACATGTAGAAAAGCAAAAACACTGCGTTTTATCACTGATACATGTCTCAGTCACTATTGTCTTTCATACGAAACAGTGGAATGGCCTCCTTTAAAGGTGCACTACGTCGTTTCGTGAGAGTCCGAGAAGTGAAGGTATATTTTCACAACTGAATAAACAAACGGTCAATCAGAGGAAAATTGGATCCCTGGAGCCACAGTTTGAAGCTATAAGTCTGCCTGGAAAGTTACTATTTCATCGCTGTGTCGTTTATACAAGGCACACACATATTCTAGGCATATCCCAGACTTCCTTGTGGTTCACAGTGCCTATACAAAGTATTTTGTTTTAATTCATGATAACATAAGCATGGGCTCTCTCCCCATAGGCCTACAGCATAACTCTCTCCCATAGTCCTACAGTATGCCTTTCTCACATAAGATGGAATCATTTTAAGAATTACAGTAAATGTCTTTTTGCAGGCTCTGCAAACAAACCGTCCGTCAGTCTGTAGTGTGGTAGTGAAAGGGTTAACCTTATGTAGTGTGGTAGTGAAATGGTTAACCTTCTGTAGTGTGGTAGTGACAGGGTTAAACACTTTGTCGCGTGTGGCAGCGAAAGGGTTAACCTTCTGTATTGTCGCAGTGAAAGGGTAAACCCTTTGGTAGTGCGGTAGTGAAAGGGTTTAACTAAGAGAAGGGACTAGCATTGCATTGTATTAATCTACAAGGCTCTGCTTATGAAACCTATTATCTCTGCTCTTTAATTGCGTTTAAATACAACACTATGGAACTAGGCCACAGGATTACTTGGCTTTAGTTACGCCACGTGTAAAAACTGAGCTCGGCCAAACAGGTTTTAAATATTGTGCCCCGTGCAAATGGAATGAATTACAGAAAACCATGAGGTTAGAACATGTCATTCAGTTAGAAGGTTCTAACATTTTGAACTCTGATCTTTTAGATGTTGTTTGCACTTTCATTTAATATACCGTACATGTTTGTTGATGTTCAACAGGATTTTTTTTGTCTGAACTGTCCAATGTGTTTTTTATATGTCAGTTGTAAACAGGTTGCTCATGGAAAAAGAGATCTTGGTCTCATAGTGCTTTAATAAAGAACACATTTAAACAGGCGTATACAGTGTGTCTCTCTCTCCCATAGGTCTACAGTATGGCTCTCTCCCATAGGTCTACAGTATGGCTCTCTCCCATAGGTCTACAGTGTGTCTCTCTCCCATAGGCCTAGAGTATGGCTCTCTCCCATAGGTCTACAGTGTGTCTCTCTCCCATAGGCCTAGAGTATGGCTCTCTCGCATAGGTATACAGTGTGTCTCTCTCCCATAGGTCTACAGTGTGTCTCTCTCCCATAGGTCTACAGTATGGCTCTCTCCCATAGGTCTACAGTGTGTCTCTCTCCCATAGGTCTACAGCATGGCTCTCTCCCATAGGTCTACAGTGTGTCTCTCTCCCATAGGTCTACAGTGTGTCTCTCTCCCATAGGTCTACAGTGTGTCTCTCTCCCATAGGTCTACAGTGTGTCTCTCTCCCATAGGTCTACAGTGTGTCTCTCTCCCCATAGGTCTACAGCATGGCTCTCTCCCATAGGTCTACAGTGTGTCTCTCTCCCATAGGTCTACAGTGTGTCTCTCTCCCATAGGTCTACAGTGTGTCTCTCTCCCATAGGTCTACAGTGTGTCTCTCTCCCATAGGTCTACAGTGTGTCTCTCTCCCATAGGTCTACAGTGTGTCTCTCTCCCATAGG
>NW_028170706.1:0-2500 GCF_963971535.1 Notolepis coatsorum | reverse complement strand
GAGTTAATAAATCAGCCATATCTCTATTAGACTATCCTGTGTGTATTGATCACTCTGAGTTAATAAATCAGCCATATCTCTATTAGACTATCCTGTGTGTATTGATCACTCTGAGTTAATAAATCAGCCATATCTCTATTAGACTATCCTGTATTTATTGATCACTCTGAGTTAATAAATCAGCCATATCTCTATTAGACTATCCTGTGTGTATTGATCACTCTGAGTTAATAAATCAGCCATATCTCTATTAGACTATCCTGTGTGTATTGATCACTCTGAGTTAATAAATCAGCCATATCTCTATTAGACTATCCTGTGTGTATTGATCACTCTGAGTTAATAAATCAGCCATATCTCTATTAGACTATCCTGTGTGTATTGATCACTCTGAGTTAATAAATCAGCCATATCTCTATTAGACTATCCTGTGTGTAATGTGATCACTCTGAGTTAATAAATCAGCCATATCTCTATTAGACTATCCTGTATGTATTGATCACTCTGAGTTAATAAATCAGCCATATCTCTATTAGACTATCCTGTGTGTATTGATCACTCTGAGTTAATAAATCAGCCATATCTCTATTAGACTATCCTGTATGTAATGTATTGATCACTCTGAGTTAATAAATCAGCCATATCTCTATTAGACTATCCTGTGTGTATTGATCACTCTGAGTTAATAAATCAGCCATATCTCTATTAGACTATCCTGTGTGTATTGATCACTCTGAGTTAATAAATCAGCCATATCTCTATTAGACTATCCTGTATGTATTGATCACTCTGAGTTAATAAATCAGCCATATCTCTATTAGACTATCCTGTATTTATTGATCACTCTGAGTTAATAAATCAGCCATATCTCTATTAGACTATCCTGTGTGTATTGATCACTCTGAGTTAATAAATCAGCCATATCTCTATTAGACTATCCTGTATGTATTGATCACTCTGAGTTAATAAATCAGCCATATCTCTATTAGACTATCCTGTGTGTATTGATCACTCTGAGTTAATAAATCAGCCATATCTCTATTAGACTATCCTGTGTGTATTGATCACTCTGAGTTAATAAATCAGCCATATCTCTATTAGACTATCCTGTATGTATTGATCACTCTGAGTTAATAAATCAGCCATATCTCTATTAGACTATCCTGTGTGTATTGATCACTCTGAGTTAATAAATCAGCCATATCTCTATTAGACTATCCTGTGTGTATTGATCACTCTGAGTTAATAAATCAGCCATATCTCTATTAGACTATCCTGTGTGTATTGATCACTCTGAGTTAATAAATCAGCCATATCTCTATTAGACTATCCTGTGTGTATTGATCACTCTGAGTTAATAAATCAGCCATATCTCTATTAGACTATCCTGTGTGTATTGATCACTCTGAGTTAATAAATCAGCCATATCTCTATTAGACTATCCTGTGTGTATTGATCACTCTGAGTTAATAAATCAGCCATATCTCTATTAGACTATCCTGTGTGTATTGATCACTCTGAGTTAATAAATCAGCCATATCTCTATTAGACTATCCTGTGTGTATTGATCACTCTGAGTTAATAAATCAGCCATATCTCTATTAGACTATCCTGTGTGTATTGATCACTCTGAGTTAATAAATCAGCCATATCTCTATTAGACTATCCTGTGTGTATTGATCACTCTGAGTTAATAAATCAGCCATATCTCTATTAGACTATCCTGTATGTATTGATCACTCTGAGTTAATAAATCAGCCATATCTCTATTAGACTATCCTGTGTGTATTGATCACTCTGAGTTAATAAATCAGCCATATCTCTATTAGACTATCCTGTGTGTATTGATCACTCTGAGTTAATAAATCAGCCATATCTCTATTAGACTATCCTGTGTGTATTGATCACTCTGAGTTAATAAATCAGCCATATCTCTATTAGACTATCCTGTGTGTATTGATCACTCTGAGTTAATAAATCAGCCATATCTCTATTAGACTATCCTGTATGTATTGATCACTCTGAGTTAATAAATCAGCCATATCTCTATTAGACTATCCTGTGTGTATTGATCACTCTGAGTTAATAAATCAGCCATATCTCTATTAGACTATCCTGTATGTATTGATCACTCTGAGTTAATAAATCAGCCATATCTCTATTAGACTATCCTGTGTGTATTGATCACTCTGAGTTAATAAATCAGCCATATCTCTATTAGACTATCCTGTGTGTATTGATCACTCTGAGTTAATAAATCAGCCATATCTCTATTAGACTATCCTGTATGTATTGATCACTCTGAGTTAATAAATCAGCCATATCTCTATTAGACTATCCTGTGTGTATTGATCACTCTGAGTTAATAAATCAGCCATATCTCTATTAGACTATCCTGTGTGTATTGATCACTCTGAGTTAATAAATCAGCCATATCTCTATTAGACTATCCTGTGTGTATTGATCACTCTGAGTTAATAAATCAGCCATATCTCTATTA
>NW_028170707.1:0-1000 GCF_963971535.1 Notolepis coatsorum | reverse complement strand
TTGGGCAAAACATCACGATATCCACGATACGTTTAAAAAGTGTATCGTTAATGAACTGTACCCGATATTTATATAATATCGTCATATCGCCCAGCCCTACCTGGCGTTCTATCGCCATGCTCTAAGACAAACTCTAACCTTAACCAACTTTGAAAGAGTGCCTAAGCTTAACAGTCTAAAGAACTTGCAGTCACGGCACGGCACGCTCTAAGACAAACAACAGTCCTAGTACCAGGAACCAAGCTAGAAGCTAGAATTGGAACATTAGAAATCAGAGATCGTCTCTGTGAAATTCTGCCATGGAAAAAAATACTGGCGTCGGCCAATCAGAGAGCGTCTCCGCGAAATGCGGCTATGGAAATTCTCACGGAAGTTCACGCTGCTTTCTAGACCGCTTCAAATCGCGCTCGGATTCCAACATAATAGTCATATTTCAACGCACAACGCCGTATGCACTGATTGGCTGTGACGGAGACAGCGTTCAAACTGTGACGCGCACTCAGAGCGCTATCGCGTATAGCCCGGGCTATATCTGGAAAACGATGTTTTTTTTTATTTAGATAATAACGTTATATTGTGCATTGGAAATACAAACATACTTAAAATGAGTAAATATTATTAATTTTAAACATGTTTATATTATTTATAGGGCTATAAAACACAAAAACGAAAAAGTTTTATTGTCTTCTTCTCTGATTTAACAGCAGCTGGCCAGCAGGTGGGTCGGCGCCCTAGCGCCCCTAGTGGTAGAGCCGCCACTGCTGGGGTGAGTAGCGGTGCTATGGGTTAAACTCACTCTCACATCCTCAAAAGACGCATAGACACGGTACAAATAAGTGAATTCACCTCTTGGTATAGCGGTCTGTGTTGCTGCCCGCGGTGTGGGAGACCGGGGTTCGATTCCCACTCGGGGCATTGAAGTTTGAGGTGACGTTGTCACAACCGTTACACATGTCCTGTAAAAATGTCCATGAAATGAGTTTGAAACTAGGATACATAA
>NW_028170708.1:7500-95163 GCF_963971535.1 Notolepis coatsorum | reverse complement strand
AGTTAGTTCTTGGTTTGGCTTGCATACTATCACCATTGTCCGTCTTTCTGGTGTTATGGTTATGAACAGTATTACAAAAAACTATTTGATCTGGCAAGAACTGAGACCCAGTAAACCTGGGTCTATGCTGCTTCACCTCTAATAGGACATGAATGTTAGCATGGTGTTTCATTGAACACAGAAAGCTTGAGACAGGTATGAATCTGAAAAGGATGTCTACCATTTCAACAATGTTAACAGTAGTGTCCCTCTCAATAGAAAGACAGGATATGGTCATTTCAATAAAGTACCCATTCATTTGTTTCTCTAAATGAAGACAGCAAAACAGCTTGAAGGAGGATGTTTACTTTTTGGCAGAGAAGCTCTTTGATCAACACTCACTTCTTTGAACACTTCTTTGAACAAAAAATTCAAAGAAACAGACTAAGAAATGACGTAAACACCATGATCAGAACCGCAAAAAGAAATTTCATCAACGACAAAACTGAGGAAAACAAAAACAAACCCGCAAACTTTGGAAATTACTCAATAATCAACTAGGCTGCAGTAAAAAACTTAAAACCAGATTCTCAAACATAAACATAAAGACGGACAACACGCTCATCACAGACAAGCTGGATGTAGCCAATTACATCTTCTTCACAAACATAGCCACAACACTGGTAAACAAACTACCCTCCCACTCAGGGCATTATGGGGTAGAACACATAGTAGAATACTACAAAAACCTAGGGGTCCACAAAGATGACTTCAAACTTGAAATGGTAACAACTGATGAGGTATTCAAAAAATTGAGCGCCCTCCAACCTAACAAGGCCACTGGCCATGACAACATCCCCTCCAAATTCCTCAGAGACGCAGCAGCCGCCATCACCCCAGTCATCACACACATAATAAACCTCTCTATAAAACAGGGACACGTCCCCAAGGACTTCAAAATTGCGAGAGTGACCCCTCTGCACAAAAAGGGCAGCAAATTAGACCCAGGCAACTACCGCCCTGTTTCTATTCTTACCTCCATCTCGAAAGTCATGGAGAAAATAGTCTACGAACAGGTCGAAAAGTACCTGGCGGAAAAAAATCTAATCTACGAATTACAATCTGGCTTCAGAACGTCCCACTCCACTGACACATGCCTCCTCTATTTGAACGACCACATCAAACAAGAGGTGGACGGGGGCAAATACTGCGGCATGGTCATGCTGGACCTACAAAAGGCCTTCGACACTGTCAATCACTCCATTCTGATGGACAAGCTAAAAGCAATTGGTTTTGATAGCTTATAAGTGAGCTGGATGCAATCCTACCTGGAGGGGAGAGAACAGATGGTAGAGGTAAACGGTACTCTATCCCCTCCCTCACAGTGAGCTGTGGTGTTCCACAAGGAAGCATACTAGGACCGCTACTTTTCCTAATTTATGCAAATGACATGTCGTCAGCCTGTGACTGCAACTTGTTCCTGTTTGCGGACGACTCAGCCCTGCTGGTCTCTGACAAGAACAAGTTGCAGGTTGAAAAAACCCTCAGCACGGAACTAGGCAAAATCTGCATATGGCTCGCTGATAACAAACTATCATTACACATGGGCAAAACAGAGTCCATTCTCTTCGGTTCAAATAACAAACTCAGCAAGACCGACGGCTTCTCAGTTACAGTGGGTGACAATATTGTCACAAGGAAAGACGAAATTACCTACCTGGGTTCCATCCTAGAGGCAAATCTTTCCTGTGACAAAATGGCATCCAATGTAATAAAAAAAGTCAACCAACGAACTAGATTCTTGTACCGGATCTCCTCTCTGGTAAACAAGAATACCCTGAAGACTCTGGCAGGAGCACTCATTCAAGGGTACTACGACTATGCTTGCACCTCATGGTACCAAAGCACCTCAAAGGCACTTAAAACAAAATTACAAACATCACAAAACAAACTGGTCAGACTACTACTTGACCTGAACCCCAGAACCCACCTCACCCCTGCCCACTTTGACAACCTAGGATGGCTTAGAGTAGACGACAGAGTACAGCAACTTGCAATGGGCCTGGTCTACAAGATACACTATACGACCGGGGTACCCATGTACATGTCAAAATACTTCCCAAAGGTCAGTGAATACCACAACCACTACACCAGAGGAAGCTCAACAAATCATGTAAAACCCAGATTCGGCTCAAACAAGGGACTAAACACGTTTCGCAATTATGCCACAACAATGTGGAACGCCCTACCCAAAGCTGTAAAGGAATGTGAATCACTACCCACATTCAAAACCGCTCTTAAAGAGCACCTACGGGAGGCTGCAATTTGAAACTGGCCACCGTAAATGCCCAAAACCCCCACCACCTCCTAATAGACAGTCTCCTCCCCACCGCATGTATATATTCCCTCCCCGCCGTATGTATATTTCTCTCCCACCCACCCACCCCCTCCTAATGTACAGTCCCCTCCCCATCATATGTATATACTCTGTCAGGATCTAGGGGAAACAGTACTGTATATTTGAATACCGTTTATGTCACAAATGTATCAGTACTAAATACCTATATGTCCCTATGCCATAAATGTCATGTATGTTGTGTATGTCATAAATGTCTATATGAATTGAAAATGGGGGACCCTGATGGAAACAAGACAAACGTCTTTCTCAGGTCTGCATCCCCTTAACAATTGTATGTATTGAGCCGTACTGTATTGTACCCATTCTGCAATCTGTTAAATAAAGTTTTCATTCATTCATTTCATTCATTCATTCATTCACCTATGTCTCCAGAATGTACTGTGATACAGGTGATATGTGACCAGGCACAGACGTTGTGGTCTTGTTGAGGCCTTGTGTGTGTTTTTTTTTTTTTATAATATGAAAGTAAAAAATAAGCCATCACTTATACAAATTGGGTGGATACTTTTATATCTATTTTTTATGAACCATGATGATACCAAAATAGCTTGTTTTGAGCCACAGACCTTCAAAAAGACTTGGAACTACTTGTGACCAGACACAGACTCTGTGTCCTTTAGAAGGGTATTCAATTAATTATTTTACATGATATGAAAATGCAGGTTGATACCTTCAAAATAAGCCATCACTTGTAAAAATTGGGCGGATACTTTTCAATCTATCTATATGAATCATGCTGATAACACACTACTCATTCCTGAGCTATAGGGGGCTTCAAAGTAACTGTAGCCATTTCTCTTGTCATGCATAATGAATACCCCACCCAGAAGGCAATGTTACCCCCCCCCCCCACCCCCCTGACTTGCCACATTCAGTCTGAGATCAGCCCTGCCTTTGTTAGTCTAATGACTTGTGATCCCGTTCTATCCCCAAGCCATCAGGATGCTCAATGACTCTAGGCAACACTAACCCAACCATCTATGAAATCATAGCACTGATTGGAGACAAAATAAGTGATGAGATAGTCAAACAGGTGAAACAAGCTAAATATTTTCCCATCATAATGGACTGTAGCCTACTCTTTGAAAGTTTCACATTTGTAATAAAAAAAAGTTTATTTAGTATGTTTTTTGTTCACGTTTAATGAAGTTAAATCAACTATCCAGTTCGTCTTTATAATGTAAAGTTTGGCTACTTGAGAGGGAGCGAGAGAGAGAGAGAGAGAGACAGACTCAGTTATGAGCAATTATAACCAAGTTGTACAGTAAATTACCAAGTATGGCTTTGTCAGTATTTCAATGTACAGTGTACAGTGTGTCCCCCCCCCCCCACCTCCAATGTACAGCCCCCCACCCACCCACCCAACCCCACCCCACCTACCCAACCTCCTCCAATGTACAGTTTCTATGTCAAATGTATACACTCTTTTTCTGGACACTTTTTGTATCACAAACAGTACTGTATTTGCAAATCTGGTATGTCATAAATGTATAGATGTAGCAGTACTGTCTGTATGTTGTGTATGTCATATATGTTATGATGAATTGAAAATGGGGGACCCTGATGTAAACAAGACGAAAGTCTTTCTCTGGTCTGCATCCCCTTAACAATTGTATGTATTGAGCTGTACTGTACTGTACCCATTCTGCAATCTGTTAATACATTTTTCAATCAATCAATCAATCAATCAATCAATCAATCAATCAATCAATCAGCCATTCAGTCTCATTTGAGGAGCGCACGCTCGTAGACTTAATGAATCTATGTGCACTGCCAGTCAGGCTTTTATGCCTGATTCAGATATAATGTAACACAAACGGTTCCAAAGATATTAATGTTTCACACCGCCAACAAAGTAGCCTACTGAGTCCATTGTCTCTGAATGGAAATTAGCTGTAATATCTGTGCATCTCACTCCGGAGTATTTAACTAAACCCTCTGAGGCGAATGTAGTTCTTTCCAGTGCGTCGGAATACATATACTGTCGGACAATCTAACAATAATTAACACATTTACAAGTTGTATTACGTTTAGCAAATAAGGAAACAGATAGAGAACATTTCAAAGCACTAAAAAAATGCCAATATTTATATTTTGACCTATTTCTGAATTGCGCAACGTTTTCGGCTTTTGTGAGGAATGTTCATTGCTGGCACAAGTAAAAGTTTTGTGTACTCACATTTCTTTTTACTGGTTGCCAGATGCCTGTTTTTAAGTTCCAGCTGAGAGGAAGGAGCTGGAAAACATAATGGTTCCATAGCCTGAAGTCGTATGTAGTACAGGTCCAAAGTTTATAAAACTCCCACGGAAAATTAATATTGTACAAATGTTTTTGTAATGTGTGTACCAGTAAAAATTCGGCATGATCATCCAAAATGGCCGTACGCTGCCAGTCATTTCGAGGCTCTAGTCAAAACAATGGACTTCTTCATCTTCTTGTATCACCTTCCCCCACTATCAGTGCCCGCCTGAGATCGCTTTCGGAGCAGACACTCCTTGGCTACAACGGTGGGCAATAATTTTCACCATCAGTGGAGACTGGTCAGTTTAGGGACCATTCACAATTGGACGTGTTCAATCGTCCAAACGGCTTGTCAAATGACGCTCGCCAGATGTTTCGTCTTGTAACTAGAGAATGGAATCACACAATAGGTTGAGTGTGGTGGCGATCGAAAGGCGGAAAATTCAACTTTCCAACAATTAATTGGTTGATCGGCAAAAACGCAGCCTGGAGCGGACAGATGGGGGCAAAGTGCCACGACGTGCACCCAAGTGCGTGATGGCCCGAATACCACCCCATGTGCAGCCAAAGCCAAAGTGCAAGACTTTAACGCACACATACTCATTGATTATCGCGCTTATACCATGTTCATTTGCCAATAATATAAATATAAGCATTCACACATTTCATTTTTGGTGAAGGTTTTGCACTTAAAATCTAAAGGTTATGAAGCCATTCGTTGTCATGACAAGTCCCCTTTGCAACCGAGCCAGTTAGTCACAGTATAAATTACAGGTTGAGGTAAGCGAAGGTTATGTCTCCATCGCTGTAACTCATTACAAAGTATTAAAAATTAAGCCTGATTTAGTTAATTGAGTTGCAGTGCTATTTCATAGACATTCACTAAATATATTAAACAAGAGATAGACCAAACAGGTGCTCATTTATTGGGTTGTTACTTCATTTTTATTTCAACAGCTGGCCTGGCGTCCTTCCTTGAAATGCTGAGAGGTCAAACGACCAGACAGAATAAAGCCGCCCCTGCCCTTCCTTGTGTGTATTCTTCTCATGCAGCCTGTATAATCAAATATACTATGTAGGCTGCCCATAATATTTAAATCAGATTTTCTGAGCAGAAAAGGTCTAAGCATGATGCTTATACATGCTTCGTTTGAATAGTCATTGTCCCAAATAATGCCGGGATCAGACTACACCATATTTTTGCCTTTCATTGTGGTCTCTCACCATGTCAGATTAGGGTATCATAGCATCATCTTGCTGCATCTTGGCCAGGAGACAGCAGATTTCTGCATGCAGATTTGTCATACCATGACAACTTATGACAACCTTTGAACAGATAAATTATATCTATAAATCATATTCCTGGAATTGGCGCGTCAGTGAAGATGTGCTCTCAGTGGAGAAATGGGATAGGAGAGATGGGGGAGGTGCAGAGCAAACAGCTGTTTAGGCTACTAATACATTTACACATTCCTGCATCACAGTAACTTTGTATAGTTCTATCCACAAAGAAATGTGCAATCAAGAGATACAAGCCACATACTGGGCAATCAAGAAACTCTGGCTGTTTATTTGACACTAACAGAACAGAACAACAGATGATTTTGTCAGCTCCCGGTTCCCTTCTCTGCCCCTTTGTGCAAAGCAAAGCTGGATGTGGAACTGTACTTTTCTCACTAGGCCTGCAGGTGTATCAGGGGATAGTATAGCTGACTTCCTAATGATTTCCAGGTCAGACTTGGTTACACGACAATGATGGACAGTGGTGACGTTGCTGCTTTTCAGATGGCTTTAAAGATGGCATTGTTTGACTTGAACTCTGTATCACTTGTTATATTGAAATATGATATGATATGGTGGTTGATACCAGCTCTAATACCAGCTCTAATGCTCATCAAACTTGCCACACTGTTCTCGCCGCCAGTCTTTGAGGACTGAACCGAGTCATACAATTCACATAAGGTGTCATTACGCATAACTGCAGAATATGTCTCCAAATTATGTGTTATTTAGTTTTTGGTAGAGAAAGTCTAGATATATTATCTGCCCATTTTGTTGCCTTTTGCGTATTAATCTCATCATTCTCTTCCTCTATCTTTTTAAACTCTTTAAGTTCTAAAAACATTCCCTAACAATTCTTTAGGAGAAGTCAAGGAGGGAGGGCATTTCTTAAAAAAATATATTATTATTGGAATTTTAAGTAGAAGCTTTAACCAGTGAAAGTCGAGCATTGTGCGGTTGATTTAGCTGTTGACCGTTGTGTTATGTGCACCTGAAGGCTTCTGTCAGACAATCCCCCGGGCCGGACCTGCAGCATGGTCTGCCCCACCTTCAGCCTCTGCGTGGACGAGTGTGACCCCTACACTTCCGAGGAAGGGACCAATCAACATCGACTAGCAGTTTGCCACTGAGGTGCAGTATGGGATTTCAAAATTGTTTTAATCTCTTGACAAAAATCATCCAGAATCCCAAGAAAATCTCGAAAAAGGTGTTTGTAATACCATTTGTACAACTAAGACATTGTAGCCACACGGTCATCTTTATTCTGCCTCATACACGACCACAAGACATAATGAGAGTCGCATGCAGCTGCACTCGTCCACTCACATCAATCTAAGTGTCACAAAAACACTTAACGTCAAAAGATACCATCTTTGGCTTTTCATTAACTTACATTAAAATGATTCATCATAAAGAATGAACTTTATACAACAAAAAAAATACTATATTGAAAATGAGAAACACCATAAATCCTATCCAGGATTCTCATAAATCTTATGATTCTATATAATATCTGGAACCACCCCCTGCACCACATATACTTCACCTAATATAGCTTCGTATCTTTTCTTCTACATGCAGTATTGGCAGGCTGTAGCGGAGCGGGAGCTAAGGGCATGAGAGGAGAGCCATCGCAGAACCTCCTCCCGGCCGACCAGCTGGTGCCACTCCACCCTGAGCACCCGTCACAATGAGATTGGTACATATAATGAGATGGAGGGAACTGTGAGGGACCACCTATACCCCTGGCACCATGCTGGCTGCTGCTTTTCAACCGCATCGTCTCTGGCACACAACCGCATGCTGTGAGGTGTATTACAGATTGTGATGCCGCGGCACAAAACCATCTCCTTTTAAATAGTGCCACGTGGGACGCTGTGTATCTGCACGTACAGTATACAGGCACCCGGGTGATGTACTGTTAGTGATCCCCTGCTTCCTCAGCAGGGTCTTGTCATTACTGTGTTCATAGATATGTGGGGAAATGCACATCGCAGCAGCTTTCCGCTGAAATCTTGGGAAGATCTGTGTAAAAGCACGCTCCTGTAGTGTTAAAATTCACATGACGTGAGAATGCACTCATACATTTTTTTACTTGCCTAACAAAAAAAACTGGGATTTCTGGATATCTAGCAACATAAAATATTCTCAGATAGGGTTCCCTGGGGGGAAATACTGTATCTTCTCAATTGGGGACCGATGGTCTCTAATGCCTATCTAGGCACTCTTTTGGGTCCTTCACATGAAAACAGTTTGGCAGCTCGTAGTGTAAAGGGCTCTACATGCTCTGGCAACTGCAACGCAACTGTGACGCAACTGCAACACAACATGGCTCTGCGACATCTGCAACCGTCGCAGAGTGTGTTGCAGAGGGTGTTGCGTACCTATTGATTGATTGATTGATTGATTGATTGAAAACTTTATTAACAGATTGCAGAATGGGTACAATACAGTACAGCTCAATACACACAATTGAGCTGTACGTGCAGACCAGAGAAAGACTTTCGTCTTGTTTACATCAGGGTCCCCCATTTTCAATTCATCAGGACATATATGACATACATGACATACAGATAGACAGTACTGCTACATCTATACATTTATGACATATCAGATTTGCAAATACTGTGATACAAAAAGAGTCCAGAAAAGGGAGTATATACATTTGACGTAAAAACTGTACATGGGATGGGAGGAGGTTGGGTGGGGTTGGGGGGGGGGGGGGGGGGGGGGGGGGGGGACACTGTACAACTGTACAAGCAAAACTGTACATTGGGATATTGACAACCATACTAGGTAATTTACATTGGAGGGGGTTGGGGGGGGGGGGGGGGAAACACTGTACAAACAAGCAAAACTGTACATTGGAATATTGACAAAACCATACTAGGTAAATTACTGTACATTGGAGGGGGTTGGGTTAGGACATTTACAGGGGCCAGTTTCGAATTGCAGTCTCCCGTAGGTGTTCCTTGAGAGTGGTTTTGAAAGTGGGTAGTGATTCACATTCCTTTACAGCTTTGGGTAGGGCGTTCCACATTGATGTGGCATAATTGCAAAACGTGTTTAGTCCCTTGTTTGAGCCGAATCTGGGTTTAACATGATTTGTGGAGCTCCCTCTGGTGTTGTGATCGTGGTATTCACTGACCTTTGGGAAGTATTTTGACATGTACATGGGTACCTTGGTCGTGTAGTGTATCTTGTAGACCAGGCCCATTGCAAGTTGCTGTACTCTGTCGTCTACTCTAAGCCATCCTAGGTTGTCAAAGTGGGCAGGGGTGAGGTGGGTTCTAGGAGTAAGGTCAAGCAGTAGTCTGACCAGTTTGTTTTGAGATGTTTGTAATTTTTTTTAGCGCCTTTGAGGTGCTTTGGTACCATGAGGTGCAAGCATAGTCGTAGTACCCTTGAATGAGTGCTCCTGCCAGAGTCTTCAGGGTATTCCTGTTTATCAGAGAGGAGATCCGGTACAAGAATCGAGTTCGTTGATTGACTTTTTTTATTACATTGGATGCCATTTTGTCACAGGAGAGATTAGCCTTTAGGATGGAACCCAGGTAGGTAATTTCATCTTTCCTTGTGACAATATTGTCACCCACTGTAACTGAGAAGCCGTCGGTCTTGCCGAGTTTGTTATTTGAACCGAAGAGAATGGACTCTGTTTTGCCCATGTGTAATGATAGTTTGTTATCAGTGAGCCATATGCAGATTCTGCCTAGTTCCGAGCTGAGGGTTTTTTCAACCTGTAGCTTGTTCTTGTCAGAGACCAGCAGGGCTGAGTCGTCCGCGAACAGGAAGTTGCAGTCACAAGATGACGACATGTCATTTGCATAAATTAGGACAACAAATTATCACAAAAATCGAACTAGCGACTGGCTGCAACACAACCGTTGCGTTGATGTTGCGTAGCATTGATTGGTTGGTTACCGAATGGGGGCGGGGCTGTCATATAATATTGGTTCCTCGCGATCCAAAAATAGCTAACTTAGCTAACGTTATCGATAGTTACATTGAATTTGATTGTTACATTTAATTTAACAAGAAAAGTGGAGCTGCTGGTGGAAGTCAGAACAAGCCGAACCTTCTACATCATGCTGTCCTGGCTAGAAGTGTTTATTAAACACCGGGAGGCTACTGTGATGAAATACACAATACGATATTACCTAGAGATTAGCATCACATAGACAGCCTTTTTCTGAAAACCCAAATAAGCTTGTAAATTTCCCACTATTTGTTATGCTGTGTATTATTATTTCCATTCAGGCACTTCTTTGATGGCCCAGGGGTCCTAGTATTTATAGTCGGGCATCTCTCTGGACAGCCCAGGGGTCCTAATGGGTTTAAATACAGCGGCCATCTTGCCGCCCATGTGTTCCACTGCTGTCTGCTTTCCCAGTGAGAGAGCGCATTCATGAAATAAGTAAGTCACCAATAGCCTACAAATATAGTGCCTATGGTTATGATAGATACATGTCATATGTAGCCTGCCTTGTGTGTTGAGATGCTGTGACATGCATGTGTGACTAGGATTTGGTTTGCTACATTGTGTTGATCCATGCTGCTAATTGAGCTATGCTAATGCTATTATGCTATAGCATCTCTTCAGTTGTGTGTATTCTGGATGCCATTGCATTGTGCCAATTACTTGTGTTATGTTTGGTCAATGTGGCTAATTGAGCCAATGCTAATGCTAATATGCTAGATACCATCTTTAGTTGTGTGTGTTATGATTAGTACGTATGTACCTCTGTTAATTATTGTTCTGCTTATCTGTTGCAGAATACCACTCACTCAATATCTCACTATTTCATCCAGCCTTACAACCTGGATGGAAATCACTCACTCAATTACTCACTGTTCATCCACCCTTACAAACTGGATGAAAATCACTCTGAAACTCTCCATCATTTTGAGAGATCTCTCATTCAACAACAAATCCTAATTAAAATACAAAAGGACTGTTCTCTGTCTCTTGTGTCCACTCTCTGACCGGGGTGTGCTGTTTTGGATGAAGTGGCTCCAGCAAACAACATTACAAAACGTTATATCTTCAATAAAGCTAACGTTAGCTAATTAGCTAAGCACATAGACTGTTTCATAGCATACACCTTCAGTTGATCATGACAAATCCTGTCTTACCTTGACGATTAAAAAGCCTCCATCATTTAGTAAACAGTATTCCCATGGCTGGTGTTGAGATTTTACGATGCCAGCTTGTGATAATTCATTGTAGCCAGCCAGCTAGCGTTGATGCTATTCAATAAATACAATGCCAGTGGTATCCTGAGGTAACGGTAAATACAGACAACTTTTGATTACCAACGATATCTAGCAAGCTAACTAAATAGCTTTGTTTGTCTGGACTATCATACTAGCTAACATACCCAACTAACGTTAATGCCATTCAGAATTTATTAACATAGCTACAACACACGGTAACGTTAATATAATTACATGCATGTTTACAATGAACGGGTGGGGCTAATTGAAAGGACTGGACACATGGACAAGTTAAACAGCAATCAATTAATTTAATACAACAGGTAGTTCGAGCTGCTGTCGTGCCTACGACCGCACCACAGGGATATTATATTATATACGGCTTTGGCTCTCTCTCTCTCTCCTGCCGATTAAAATCAGGAGCTTATCATCGATTACCTGTAGCTGCATTTGCACAACGGCGTCCATCCCTGCTGCTAACTTTTAGCTAACGTTAACTTATCTAATGTTAACTAACGTTAAAACGAGCCTAAACTAACGAACTAACTTAACTAACAAACATAACAAACTAACTAAATATAACTATATTATACTATATACAAGAACACAAGCAAAAACAAACATAAACACGGCTATTATATGGGTTGTTATCAATGGTTGGTTTCATCTAAGGGTACCTAGCTACATCCGGGGTACAATGTTGCATAGGCTGCGCAATGCGCAGTGCGCATAGCCATTGCAGAAGTATAAATGCAGAGTGCTTGCAACATTGTTGCGTTCCTGTTGCTGGAGCATGTAGAGCCCTTAAGGCAACACACACTGCTGTGTCCACTAGTGACCTTTTCGTTCAGCTCTGTCCTTTCTTTCCCCTTCAAAAGAAACTATTGTGAATTCTCAGCATTGCTAAGAGTCTTTTCAACTCGCAACACCAGGAGTAAAAAAAATGTGTAAATGTCAACTTTTAGCAAAATAGTGCTGTGCTTCTAATGTGTTTTCAATAGTCGCCTAGCAACAACAACGGCTGCGACCAACGCTTCTCTTGTGCAGCTGTTTATCTGCTAGTGTAGTTTATTTTCAGACTGAAGATGATTCGCTGTGCTTTTTTCTCTGTGCTTTTCTCATGCTTTTTAAATTAGGAGGCTGGAACAGAAAAAGCTGAGATGGTTTCTTTTGTGGATATTTATTCAATGAATGGTCAAAGGTTAGTTCCCCCCCCCCCGGTAGGTGGCTCCGCCTCCAACAGTTTTCAGGTTTCCCCCACATTAATATAAGAAAGGAAATTCCTGTCACACCCTAAAAGACAAAGGTCTGATATCGACCCCCCAAGACAGAAGCTCAGTCTTGTGATCCAGTGTGAGTGGGCTTTTGTTCACATGGTAATGATACCTTGTTGAAACCAGTCAGCTGGCCACACAGATTTAATTAGTGTCTATAGTCAGTTTTCCTGGCTTATCTTAGATTTCCTACAACAGGTAGCCATCAATCATATTTCAATAAGCTGGTGCTTCTTTATGACTAAAGGAGGTGAAAATATATACTTCACTAGCTTAAAAAGGTGGGCAGAGGACTCCGTCCCTAAGGATCAGGTGAGAAAAACAATTAGGTCAGGATGAAGCAACAACAACCACTGATATAAGGCTAGAAAAATAAAACACAACAGATTGGTGAGTCTAGAGTGGTCCGCACGCAGCGGGCGATTTTTGTGAGGCGACCGATTTTTTAAGCGAGGCGACCAACAGAATTCTATCGCCTTCATTGTTATGAATGAGAAAAGCCACACGGCAGGAGATTTTGAAGTGACAGTCGCGCAGCAATTTCTGTCGCCTCGCTAAAAATGGCCTCAATCCTATTTTTTGAGGCGACGGCAGGTGACGCAGCAAGGACAATGAGGAAATAACATGACTTCTACTGGTGTATCATTTGTACACCATTAATTTATCAATACATTCATTGATCAATAACCTATGTATTATTATTACCATGCTACTTATGTTCATTATTATTAACAGGAACAATTTAAATAAATAACGTTAGTTGGAGACGCTTGTCATTAACTAATAAATGAACAATGCGCCACGATGCACCTACTAGTGTTTTTATACTCGGGTAACAAAAGAAGTTGTGGGTGTTGACAGAGTTTAATGTCCAGGCTGCAGCTGATGTAGTTTATAAGGTTTATTGTCCAAAGAAAATGATGGTTGAGAACAGAACAGTTTGCGTCTTCAGTGAAAAAACATCCTCTCTCAGCAGGTGCATAACATTACTTTACTTAAAGAGGGCCTAAGCTTAACCAGTTCGAAACAAGGCGGACATTAATAATTAATCAAATAATAAAAATTTATAAAATGTTCAATCAATCAATCAATCAATCGGGGAACATAGGACCCGGGGAACATAGGACCCGGGGAACATAGGACCCGGGGAACATAGGGATGACCCCTGGGGGGCCAGGCGATTGTCGTTGAGCGACAGACGATCGCATCGCCAGGCGACGTTGGTCGCTCGCCGTGTGCGGACCACTTAAGAGATACAATGTTTGTGTTAACAGAAATGGCTATGGGGCGACAATAATATGTACAAGAGGCATGGTTTCCATCTGTGGCCTTGCTCTGCTGGCAGCGTTTTATTCATTCACATTGACTCACACCACAACAGCTCATGTGTTCTCCTCTCCGGGAGAGGCATGTGAGGGAAGAAGAAAAAGTAGGAGGGAACCAAGACTTATATACTCCCCAACCTGGCGTAGACAGTAGAAGCTCCGCATATAGCGCCCACCAGTGGACACAGATATATATGCAGTCATGGGAGTAGTAGAGGACAGTTACAGTTAGTTACAACCATACATACACCCTCTAGATTCAACAGTTTGGATCATGGTCAGAGGTGTGGCTATTATAAAAGGACTTCATTGTTGGTACATGTGGCAGCTGAAAAAGAAGCAGGTAGGTGTAGAGTATTAGCTACTCACTCAGTAGGAGTGGAATATTTCTAATTCCGTGACTGATCATTCAAAATGTTCAGCAAGGTGCTTAGAAAACCATGTGTGTAGGTCTGTCTAATCAGCACCGTGAGGCTGTCTGTCTAATCAGCACCGTGGGGCTGTCTGTCTAATCAGCACCGTGGGGCTGTCTGTCTAATCTGCACCGTGTGGCTGTCTGTCTAATCAGCACTGTGTGGCTGTCTGTCTAATCAGCACTGTGTGGCTGTCTGTCTAATCTGCACTGTGTGGTCTGCACTGTGTGGCTGTCTGTCTAATCTGCACTGTGAGGCTGTCTATCTAATCTGCACTGTGTGGCTGTCTGTCTAATCAGCACGGTGAGGTCATAGTCAACTATCATAGGTCTTTGTTGACTAATTGACGAGTTGATGTTGAACTTGCAGTTATGCAGAAGCACTTTCAAACTAATGTTTGAAACAACTGATTCACCATGGGGGGAAACGTGTGAGAAAAACAACTCGACTATGTCACAAACAGGTGATTTGTGACAAATAGAGAGTCCACACGTGATAACAATTTAACAAAATAATTTATTTGATCCTATCTAAACAAAGAATAATTAAATAACAACAAATATATGTGTATCAGAATCCGGCACGGTGAGTGCAATGAGTGGATGGGTGAGAGGGATAGTGTGCTGGGGTGTGTGGTGTCAGTGTCAGTATCATAATATGTCAAAGGATTCAACTTGAGTGCTGGTACAACCTGTCCCTAGGATTGGAAAAGCAGACAGAGAGGGGATTAGACAGGGAAACATATATTCAGGTGCAGGCAAGCTCTCTGCACTGCACAGGTGAGAGTAATTGGGTTAACGACCTACCCACTCTACCATGCTCTCTGAGTCAGTAGACTCCCCATTTGCAGGCAGAGTGGGGGTCGTCACAACTAAGAACGAACCAACTGTCCCGGCCAAGAAAGGACAGCCGTAGCAGCGCGCCACTTTTTCATCCGATTTCCTATTAGTTTTTCTTCCGTGTGTTTCCTCTCCATCTCCTCCTCAAACAGCCATAACCTGTGATGGAGTAGCGCACGCCGGCACCCGGGCCAGTATTGAACCTGTGATGGAATAGCGTGCAGCGGCACACAGTGCGGTATTGATGGCTCCTCCAGACCCTCCGTTATGGTATGGTTGCAGGTCAGGGCGAGACACGTCCGTCACCCGCTCCCATTAAAGTCATCTTTCTCTTCTTGTTTATCACCGAGACCCCCCCCCCCTCCCTCCCCCCACCCCTTCGCCTGCCATGATAAACATCACATCCACCATTTACAGAAAGAGGGAGCGAGGGTGGGGGAGAGAGAGAAATGATGAAGGAAGAGAGAGAGAGAGCAAAGGATGGATAGAAGGATAGAGGGGAAAGAGAGAAGAGGGAGAGCAAAGGATGGATAGAAGAATAGAGGGGAAAGAGGGAGAGCAAAGGATGGATAGAAGGATAGAGAGGAAAGAGAGAAGAGGGAGAGCAAAGGATGGATAGAAGGAGGGGGATGGTGGGGAGAGATAAAACGATAGCTCAGTAACGTATACTCAAGATGTCATGGATAACAAATCCGCCCGTCACCAGATGACTTGGTTATAGATGTTGGTGTTAAGGCAACAGGAAGGGGGAATTCTTTGATCTATAAGACATGGTTAATGGCTCAGAAAAAGAGAGAAAACAGAGTATTGTGTGTTTGGGGTTGGGAGCGGGGTAGGAGGGGGGGTAAAAAAACATACTTGAAAGGGATCTATTTTTTTTTCTTTTTTGCTCAGTGGTAAATGCAGGTATCGGGGTGATCTGTGTACTTCCAAGGGAGCGTTCTTCACGTGGCAGGGGTGATCTGTGTACTTCCAAGGGAGCGTTCTTCACGTGGCATGACGGTTATCACCGTTGGCAGGTTTTCAGCGTCGGGCTGCATGTTTTTTTAACTGCTCTACACTACATTTGTTTGATCATCTGGCGCTGTGTTTTCTTTTTCTTTTCTTTATTTTTTCCCCCTCCATGTTGAATGGTAATGTGTGTGTCTCTGTGTGTGTGTGTGTGTGTGTGTGTGTGTGTGTGTGTGTGTGTACTGTTGGTGTGCGTGTTTGCATGTGTCTGCACCGTGAGGCTTTGAGATAATCAGGGTATTGGTTCCTGTCAGAATGCTAGTGAGCTTTATTTAGTTCCATGGTAACTGCTAATTAAATGGAAATGTCAAACATGGCACGTGTATGCTTGTGCTTGTGTGTGTGCGTGCGTGTTTGATTCACTGACTTTGACCCATGGCGTTGTCCTGCTCTCATCCTAATACGGTGGTCACATTGTTTGCATGTTTGCATTTTGACGTGTTGCAACGTACATGCAGAGCCCAACGTACTGTACATGCAGAGGCTCGCGCGAGAGCCCGACGTACTGTAGATGCAGAGGCCCGCACGAGAGCCCAGCGTACTGTACATGCAGAGGCCCGCGTGAGAGCCCGACGTACTGTACATGCAGAGGGTCGCGCGAGAGCCCGACGTACTGTACATGCAGAGGCCCGCGCGAGAGCCCGACGTACTGTACATGCAGAGGGTCGCGCGAGAGCCCGACGTACTGTACATGCAGAGGGTCGCGCACGAGAGCCCAACGTACTGTACATACAGATGCCCGCAGGAGAGCCCAACGTTTGGGGCAGCGGTGGCCTAAAGGTTAGAGAAGCGGGTTTGTGACCGGAAGGTCGCCGGTTCGATCCCCGGGACCGGCAGGAACACCAACCGCTGAAGTGCGGCACTTGAGCATAAGGCACTTAACCCCCAACTGCTCCAGTGGAGTTGGTCAGTGGCCAATGGTGTCAGACTGTGGTTGTACTGGGCAGCTCCCAGGTGTGAATGGAACTGTGTGAATATGAAGCAGGGCGTTCCTGAAAAAGAGCATCTGTGCTCATTGCTCAGCGACCCTAACCTGGGTAAATAAAGGTTAAACAAACGTGCAGAGGCCCGCACGAGAGCCCAACGGGAACGCGCCAGGGGCTCGTTAAGTCAACATCCAGCCTAAAAACGTCGCTTTCTGGTCCAACTTTTATTATATTGTCTCAGCATACATTTGATTTGCAACTTTGATTCACTGTTATCGTAGCAACACAGCAGAAGGCTCGCAAGCATCCAGTTTAGCTCAACACACAAGAAGGATAAATCCAATGTATGAGACAGCTGAAATGCAACGCAACGCACCGCCAATACACCAAATGTTTTATTTCACTCTAAATGTATTATCTTTTGCAATAGGCCATTTTTACAGCAGCCATTTTGTCATGTCATCGTAAAAACACAGGTGTGATTGATAATGTTGATTATGGCTCTGTTCCATTTAGGTGTGCTGGAGCCAGGGCCCTGGTATTGTGAATGCTGTCTTACTGGACTGGTTCTGGAACACCTAAATGGAATAGAACCCTAATTAATGTTATTAACTACACCCATGTTTACCCTGCGATGATGGTGGCTGTGAAAAGGGCCTATTTGAAATGTTTTAACCTCACCCTGTAAGGCCTTCGGTTGGAAAATTACAACATCGCTTAGCTATTTAAAAAAAGTGAAATGTAAATGTTTTTTTATGTATTATGTACATAGTCAATGGCTCGTTGTTCAGCCTCACAATGCTATTGGATAGTAAATGTGTTTATAGGTCCCACCCTCTGGCCTCTAAAGTCACACAACCTCCAAGTCTTCCTTCAAGCAACATATCTTTGTTTTATTGGACTGGATTTGTCAGATTCTAGAAAGTGAAATGCCTTAAATATATATATATATATATATATATATATATATATATATATATATATTAGAGCTGGGCATAGATTAATTTTTTTAATCTAGATTAATCTACCTGCAATCCTGGAATTAATCTAGATTAATCTAGATTAAAATGGCTCAAAAAAAAAAAGTGTCTGCCAAATGCATTCAAAATGTGTGTTCTACCCAAATAATGACCGGAGGAGGAGATTTATCCTCTCCTCTTCACCTGAGGAGTCACTAGCTGTTCTATCTCCTTGTTCAACAGCATGAACAGGTCTCTTCTTTTTGTAATTTCCAGTGTTTCTTTTAAAACCAGATTTATCGTAATTGTCTGTGCCCTTCCTTTGATGCCATTAACATTGTTACACTGATATTGACAGCTCTCTCCAGTGTCAAATCACTCTCTGTCAGTAGTTTCTTCTGTGCACCTTCATTTCTTAATCCACACACAAACCTGTCTCTCAATGTGTCTTTTAGTGAATCTCTGAATTCACAATGCTGCTGACTGGTTGCTCACACACAGACTGCTGCAGAAGCAGGTTTCTCAACAAATTCAGTGCAAGCTCAGTGTAACGGTTCCATGAATGAAGAGAACACTGAACAGCTACTGCAGTCTCAGGTCCACCTCCAAGAGAACACTGAACAGCTACTACAGTCTCAGGTCCACCTCCAAGAGAACACTGAACAGCTACTACAGTCTCAGGTCCACATCCAAGAGAACACTGAACAGCTACTACAGTCTCAGGTCCACATCCAAGAGAACACCGAACAGCTACTACAGTCTCAGGTCCACATCCAAGAGAACACTGAACAGCTACAGTCTCAGGTCCACATCCAAGAGAACACTGAACAGCTACTACAGTCTCAGGTCCACCTCCAAGAGAACACTGAACAGCTACTGTCTCAGGTCCACATCCAAGAGAACACTGAACAGCTACTGTCTCAGGTCCACATCCAAGAGAACACTGAACAGCTACTACAGTCTCAGGCCCACCTCCAAGAGAACACTGAACAGCTACTACAGTCGGAGTACAGCTCAATACACACAATTGTTAAGGAGATGCAGACCAGAGAAAGACGTTTGTCTTGTTTACATCAGGGTCTCCCATTTTCATTTCATTCATATTGCTCCACATTGTCATCAAACGGTCCAATATTTCCAATAACCCAAGCCATTTCTGTTGTAAACACTCACGATAGTCCAGTCGATCCTTCCTTTAGTGTGTAAAGTGGATTTCCTCCTCTTGTAGATGTTTTCAAGTGCCGCCCGAGTCACGTGAGCTAACATGCTAACATCAGGGTCTCCCATTTTCATTTCATATTGCTCCAGATTGTCATCAAACGGTCCAATATTTCCAATAACCCAAGCCATTTCTGTTGTAAACACTCACGATAGTCCAGTCGATCCTTCCTTTAGTGTGTAAAGTGGATTTCCTCCTCTTGTAGATGTTTCCCAGTGCCACCCGAGTAACGTGAGCTAACATGCTAACTCGCGTCGTTAATAATGTAAACAAAGCTTGCAACGGACTTCTTTTTTCTTGCATTGTGCAGATTCAGACGTCCTCATCGCCGAATTGTGTTATATCCTGAGGACTTCTTAACCTCACCTGTATAACAATGATTACCGGACCACTACTTTAGTTTAACACATTATTCTGACTACAGCTCCGGTAGTGCAATCACTTCCTGGTACCACAGCTGGGAACTACGGCAAGTATTTAAGGACAATACAGACCCAACGTTGTGAAAAAGATTAACGGCGTCAATTATATTATCGCGCGATACTAGTCTCGCGATAACGCAGCACGTTAACGCCGTTAACGGCCCAGCTCTAATATATATATATATATATATATATATATATATATATATATATATATATATGTTTTATTACAATGTCTAGAACATATACATATTTAGTTATTGTGGAATACATTCATCACATTTGATTTTGAGCTTGTTATGTCTTTGTTGCAATTCTACATATCTGGGAGCATTTGGTAGTCAAAAATAACATGTGCACCTTACACATTACATGGGGACATTACACTTCTCATATATGTTCACATTATGGGAAAAAAGCCTTTTGATGTTCTTGAAGTTGGACTCGGACATGATGTTGACATGAAAATCAACAACCCACTGACCGCCCAGCCGGTGATTATGTGGACATCGAGCCCCATGCAACCAAAGAAATGCACCGTGCCCTGTGACTGGTATCGCTGGCTGATTTCTCTGGTCCGGATGTCACAGATGGTGCCATTTCCCTCCACACACCCCTGGAGTACTTCCACAGTAAATTTGTGTCAGAAGACATGATTGCAGGCTCTGACAAAAAAACACAAATGAGTACAGCTTTCAAACTAATGGAACATCTGTAAACACAAATACAAAGGAAATTGAGAAAGTGATTGGCATGTACCTGAAGATGGGCTTACAAATGTCTGGAGTCCATCATGTATTGGGAGACCGACACACGCTACCCCCCTGTTTCTGATGTGATGCTACGCAAGGACCTAAGCGATTTTAAAAGATGACCGTATAATGTAATGTATACATGTAATGTATAAACAGGACTGTAGTTATTAGTGATACATGATATATCGTAGAAGTGGAGAGTTCACCGTGGCTTAGAATAATTGTATTGCAGTGAATTAATTTGCCTCAATTCAACCTTGAAATGGTTGAATTCAAACTATAAACTAAAGTATTTTCCTAACCTATGTACAGTTACAGCCATTAGGACTGTCTACCATTCTACCGCGGTGCGGACTGGGTTGATTTTGATGTTGATTGCTGTTCTATTATAGGAGAACAATAGGAGTGGCAAAGCCTGACAGAACTGATCCCGATTTGCAGCGATGATGGACAGCCGCAGCGCTTCGGAAATAGGTCTCGAAATCCATAGCACACACGAAGAATTTTTATATAAATTTGACATTCATAACTTATGATGATGAAGTTAAGACAACCTTTCTCTAGGCTTTTGAAAATGTAGGGGAGCAGCCGAGATAAATCGCTGATCGAAGCACAACTTTCCAAAAATTATATTTCTCTAACGAAGATACAAGATCATCATGAAATATTATTTCACAAACCCTGGATAAATTGGGCCGTTCTGCATGTCATCGTGGATTTACAAGCATGTTATCATCTGAATTTTATGATAAAATCTAAATATTCTGAAAGCCTGCAGCCTTTTGTTTGCAACTCGATTAATTATATCAAGCGGGGAACGGAAAAAGCAATCCATTTATTTACGAAACACAAAAATGCTTCAAATATTTTTCTAATTATCTTCACCTAGAGAAGAAACGAAAAAAACGAATTATATCATAAAAAGTACTTTATTGTAATATGCAACGTGAGAAAACTGTCTTGATCTGCAAGTGCATTCGCGCTGAAGCTCGCAGCTCTTTTATAATCACATACATATGTTGAGTGGTTTAAGATTAGAACGTGATTCATTCATTGCGCACTAGTTGAGACCTATTTCAAATTCAGAACGCGCTGCCTCTATTCTATAAAATAATCCATAATGCAGCAAAGTCTGTGACAGATGACAGCTAATCCAGGGGAGGGGGGGGGGGGGGGGGGTTAGGGGTGGACACAAGAGCTATTGTTCACACCTGACTGCCAAGGTGTTAAAATGCTGTAGGTTTGAGCTCTCCTCACCCTTTGGAATGCAAATACAAGCAGCTGATTCTGCGTCTGTTTGTAACATAAACATTTCACTTTATCTCAAGAACTAAACACATCACTTCAGTAATACTCAAACAAGGGTGTCGGAATTGTGTTTTAGGGCCAGGGTATAGCCGCAACCACTTCCATTGCCACCATGCCATTATAAGGAGCTGGCGGGGCGTTTCTGTATGTAAATCCAGGTGTAAGAGAACTCGCCGTGTTAGTGACATTGTGAAGAAACGAAAAACCTAATTATATGATACAAAAAGTGCTCATTTACATTATTGAAGTGACTATGTCAAATGACAATATAGGCTATATTAAATTAGCACTCAAACTGTGAAAAAAGACAACCCAGTCAGATGTTACACCCAGCCTGTATTCACAAACTGTGCATTTAAACAAGCCATTTGGGATATCCGTCTTTACATGAAAAAGCTCATTACAATGCAGAGTCCTTGACTTGTGTGTGCATGTAAAATGTGTGTATACAAAAGGGTGGCTTGCTCATAAACAGTCTTTTCTACTTAAAGTTGAGCCTAAAATATGTTTCGGACTAAATGTATAAGCAGTAAGTAGGATATTAAATTGCTGGATCTTGAGTCATATTATCTGCAACTCCTAGTTTGACAGCTTGATCTGAATTTTGTTTGATCGCTCACGCACCGTTTCAATGGGCGGTGTTGGGGAGTGGGAGCAGAGAATTTGCATTTAAATGTACAGACACAGAAACAGCCCATTGAGAACCAGACTGAAACAGGGGTATAGAGGCTGGTAGAATGCATAATCTGAGTGTGTTTTTTTTTGTATTTTTTCAAGACATGTTTAGGAGACCTCACAGACCCATATTAACTTGTTGAAAAGGACTACAATATGGGATGTTTAAAACAAAGTTTCAAATAAGAACAGAGGAATCATTTATTTATTGATTTTATTTTAGATAATGAAAGACAACAGGATCCATGGAATATCATACTATATATCAAATACAATTATTTCCAACACGGTCGCTGATGGACAATGAGTGCTGTCCTCAGAAAAAGGGGGGCGCGCCTCTCAGCGGAAAAAAACTCAGAACGTGTTTTTATAGTCACATATTTGTCATGTGTAGGTGGGTTTTCCAGCAAACTCACCACTCTCGCTGCCGTTGAATTCGTAAGGGCTGCTACCACATAGTAGTACTTGGTGGCATCCGCGGTAATATTCCTGAGATCGAATAGGGCTTCGGCTTGCGCGAACCAAGCGTTGGCACTCTGCGCAGCTTGAGTGAAACTGCGTTCAAAGTTCTGCGATCTGCGTTCTGTTGTTCAGTTGACATGTTCGATATAATCTCCGAAATACGTCCAAGGGTCACAAATGTAGGAATGCAGTAATGATAGCGTAGACGGAGTCGTGTTCCGATGCAAAAACGCTAGTTTATTACGCACTCTACTGTCGCACAAACAACACCCATTCAACTTTCACTGTCTCTCTTTAACTACGTCATCCCCCGCTAAGGGTCATGGGAGATGTAGTAAACACCACAAAAGGCTAGAATGCCGTGAATTGTGTCCCAGTAAGTAGCCACTACACGCAAATCATTAATCATACATCCAAAATAGCATACGTTTATTATTATACACGATGATGATACAGCTCCCAGGGGAGCCTTAGAGACCCCCAGGGGAGCTGATGTCTGATCTAGGGGAGCTATAGCTCCCCGGGCTCCCCTCTTGGATCGCACCCTGCCTCCATCTTTGATCAGCTTGCCGAACGTATTTTCCAGCGTGGAATAATGGGATTTATGATTAGCCAATGTGAATATCGATCTACCAGAATCCAACGACTGGTGAGGAAATGCTGCCGGCGATCACATAGCCTGACGGTAGGATAATATTACCCCAAATTACAGCTGGATTGGACATTGTTTTATAACTTAACGTGATAGACTACTGACATTGGCTATCTGAACGCACACTCTATTGCTAATCAATAATACTGATCGGCGTTCCCCGCCGCCCCCATTTCATCCATAGATGCTCTGTAATAGTCCGGATGCTACGCAGTTTGTTTTATTTCATTCGTATATATACAGCAGAAATGGCGTTTGATATAACGGCGCCAACGTTTAGCCTTTTTTGCAGCCTCCTGAAGAAAAGCCTAGACGAAAAGCACGATATACTTTATATTCACGACGCTATAAAATGACAACCAACCGATGGATTTTTATTTTATTTAAACCATTATGAAGGCACGGTTTATGCACTCAAGTGACAATGAGAATGGACAGATAGCAATACTATAAATGATATATCTCTTAGAAAGTACATCGGTTTGTTTACAATCCTCTGTCCTCTGAGGCCTAAATCGCTGCAAGACTGCGGTCGCTATAGTGTTAATGTCACAGAGACCAGAGAGACAGGAGTCAATCAGTCAATACCTGCAAGCCAATCCCCATGAAGGGCCGGGAAGAGGAGCAGGTCACCTGATCAAACTGATCAAACTGGTCAAACTGATGCAGGTCATCGGCCAGGCCAGCCAAAAACGCAGTCCAGGTCAACAATGACCCCACCCATTCTCTCCACTCCATTAAGATAAAATAAATGCATATTTGAATGTACATTAATTTATTGTTGCATATTGCTGTGTGTAACTGAGGGGTACAATTCCCTGACTGTATTGATAAGTATGGTATCATTAAACCACTACCGCTTTATGTACTTTAATTACTGGCCATACAGTACATGATATATGAATATGATGAACACTTCCCACAATGAAATCGGTTCCACACAAAGGTATAATCAAGTATTTAATGGAGCAAAAGGTACATAATATACTTTCTATTATACTTTGAATGCACTTGTAAGGCAAAGGAATGTGCGTAGGCAAATCAACAATGAATGTCCATTCTCTGGTTACGCAGGAGGTAATTATACAACCTGAATCTTAGGGAATTATATCTATGGTACACTAGTAATATAGCGGGAGATACTGGAAGGGTCCCCCTGGTTGTAAGCCAGCAGGGGTAGAAGATCTGTCGGTAGTAGAGAGTCTGGTCAACGATGACTAAGGAGACTCCAGGTACAGGAGCCGGTGCAATAGCCTCTTGATCCACAGACGAATACAGCTGTTCTCCGTAGACTGTAGCTCCACAGTGAAGAAAGCTAGCCGGCCTCAGGCTCTCTGAGGCGCCGACTCGACTTGGCTCCTAGCGGGGTAAATCCAACACGTGCAGGCGTCGGCGATTCTCTGCTCCATAAATCACAGGACCAAAGCAAATATATTCCAGCCGCAAAGGGCTATGTAGTCGTCGGGTAGATTAATCCAGTGTACATGTCCACACGGTTCTCGTCTAGGTCTCCTCGGGTGAAAGCGCAATGAAAGCAACCCAGCCTGGATAAGAACTCTAGCTAATACGAGGAAGCGTTGGGGATGCTGGTCACTGTAGAACTTTAGCCGCACGATACACTATACACAAATAGACTATTATTGACTTAATAGAAATATGTCGCACTCGACGGTATAGCGCCAAACTCTGACAATTCAGTTATTAATTCGCACGCGGTCTCAATGCTCTATTCTGGGGCCAAACAGGCCATACTTCACCGCACGTTGTATCGTGGGTGAGGCTTCAACTTATTGGGTAACATACTTCTGTATTCACCTGCGCCGTATTTATATGCACGGTGAACAAACTAGTGCCAATCTCATTTCTGTCGCGTATCCCTGGGCAAGGCCGGGCATGTCCAGACATGTCTTGACGGTGACTTTGAACCTGACTCCGGAGGCTGGTCCCTGGCGCCGGTGGACCGCTGTCCAATAGGAGAATGAAATATTATGGTCTGGGCTAAAGGGATATTCCGTGTATATGTACAAGGAATATACAAGGGATATCAAACGATATACAAATACTATGCAATATATATCAATAAATAAATATATATATTCGGTTTAATCTGATCCTTTGTAACACTGTGTATTATGCACTGTTGTGATGGTTATGACCAGTGGTGCAGTGGTGGTCCCACGCCGACCCAGCAGTTTTCTGAGCAGAAGTATGCGCACGGATGTGCATGCGCGTGCATGCGTGCGCACACAAAAATGCTTTCACAACTTTCACTCGACTTGATTGATTGATTGATTGAAAAGTTTATTAACAGATTGCAGAATGGGTACAGTACAGTACAGCTCAATACATACAATTGTTAAGAGGATGCAGACCTGAGAAAGACTTTCGTCTTGTTTCCATCAGGGTCCCCCATTTTCAATTCATCATATGACACACATGACATACAGATAGACAGTACTGCTACATCTATACATTTATGACATACCAGATTTTCAAATACAGTACTGTTTGTGATACTAAAAAAATCCAGAAGAAGAGTATATACATTTGACATAGAAACTGTGCATTGGGGGAGGTTGGGTAGGTGGGGTGGGGCTGTACATTGGAGGTGGGGGGGGGGGGGGGGGTTGGGTAGGGGGGGGGGGGACACTGTACATTGGAATACTGACATACATTTGACATGGAAACTGTACATTGGAGGAGGTTGGGTAGGTGGGGTGGGGTTGGGTGGGGCTGTACATTGGAATACTGACAAAGCCATGCTTGGTCTTTATTGTACAACTGGGTTAGGACATTTGTAGGGGCCAGTTTTGAATTGCAGTCTCCCGTAGGTGTTCTTTGAGAGTGTTTTTGATGGTGGGTAGTGATTTACTTTCCTTTACAGCTTTGGGTAGGGCGTTCCACATTGTTGTGGCATAATTGCGAAACGTGTTTAGTCCCTTGTTTGAGCCGAATCTGGGTTTTACATGATTTGTGGAGCTCCCTCTGGTGTTGTGATCGTGGTATTCACTGACCTTTGGGAAGTATTTTGACATGTACATGGGTACCTTGGTCGTGTAGTGTATCTTGTAGACCAGGCCCATTGCAAGTTGCTGTACTCTGTTGTCTACTCTAAGCCATCCTAGGTTGGCAAAGTGTGCAGGGGTGAGGTGGGTTCTAGGAGTCAGGTCAAGCAGTAGTCTGACTAGTTTGTTTTGAGATGTTTGTAATTTGGTTTTTAGTGCCTTTGAGGTGCTTTGGTACCATGAGGTGCAAGCATAGTCGTAGTACCCTTGAATGAGTGCTCCTGCCAGAGTCTTCAGGGTATTCTTGTTTACCAGGGAGGAGATCCGGTACAATAATCGAGTTCGTTGATTGACTTTTTTTTATTACATTGGATGCCATTTTGTCACAGGAAAGATTAGCCTCTAGGATGGAACCCAGGTAGGTAATTTCATCTTTCCTTGTGACAATATTGTCACCCACTGTAACTGAGAAGCCGTCTGTTTTGCTGAGTTTGTTATTTGAACCGAAGAGAATGGACTCTGTTTTGCCCATGTGTAATGATAGTTTGTTGTCGGCGAGCCATATGCAGATGTTGCCTAGTTCCGAGCTGAGGGTTTTTTCAACCTGTAACTTGTTCTTGTCAGAGACCAGTAGGGCTGAGTCATCCGCAAACAGGAACAAGTTGCAGTCACAAGCTGACGACATGTCATTTGCATAAATTAGGAACAGTAGTGGTCCTAGTATGCTTCCTTGTGGAACACCACAGTTCACTGTGAGGGGGGGGGATAGGGTACCGTTTACCTCCACCATCTGTTCTCTCCCCTCCAGGTAGGATTGTATCCAGCTCACTGATAAACTATCAAAACCAATTGCTTTTAGCTTGTCAATCAGAATGGTGTGATTGACAGTGTCGAAGGCCTTTTGTAGGTCTAGCATGACCATGCCGCAGTATTTGCCCGCGTCCACCTCTTGCTTGATGTGGTCGTTCAAATAGAGAAGGCATGTGTCAGTGGAGTGGGATGTTCTGAAGCCAGATTGGAATTCGTAGATTAGATTTTTATCCGTAAGGTACTTTTCGACCAGTTCGTATACTATTTTTTCCATGACTTTCGAGATGGATGTAAGGATAGAAACAGGGCGGTAGTTGCCTGGGTCTAATTTGCTGCCCTTTTTGTGCAGGGGTGTTACTCTCGCTATTTTGAAGTCATTGGGGACGTGTCCCTGTTTTATGGAGAGGTTTATTATGTGTGTGATGACTGGGGTGATGGCGGCTGCTGAGTCTCTGAGGAATTTGGAGGGGATGTTGTCATGGCCAGTGGCCTTGTTCGGTTGGAGGGCGCTCAGTTTATTGAGTACCTCATCTGTAGTTACCATTTCCAGTTTGAAATCGTCTTTGTGGACGCCTAGGTTCTTGTAGTATGCTACTATGTGTTCTACCCCATACTGCCCTGAGTGGGAGGGTAGTTTGTTTACCAGTGTTGTGGCTATGTTTGTGAAAAAAGTGTTTAAGTAATTGGCTACATCCAGTTTGTCTGTGATGAGCGTGTTGTCCGTCTTTATGTTTATGTTTGAGAACCTGGTTTTAAGTTTTTTACTGCAGCCTAGTTGATTATTGAGTAATTTCCAAAGTTCACGTGGTTTATTTTTGTTTTCCTCAGTTTTGTCATTGATGAAATTTTTTTTTGCAGTTTTTATCATGGAGTTTACGTCATTTCTTAGTCTGTTTCTTTCTAGTTTGAGTTCAGTCACGTGGGCTTGGAGTTCACTGCTCGTGCTTTTGGTAAGCTTTGACTGACTTTTATGAAATTCAGAGCATTTTTTGTCTCTGGCTTTCATAGCGGTCAGTATTTCAGTGTGCATCCACGGCTCAGCGCGATTTTTTACCCTGGTGGTTCTTAGGGGGGCCATGTTGTTTAGTATTGTTGAGAATTTGGTTTTGAAGCCAAGCCAGGTTTCTTCAACCAGTGTACCATTGAGTTCATCTGACCAGTCCAGGCTCTTCAGTTCAAGGTTAAAGGCCTCGCTAGAGTACGTTTTGAGGTCTCTAGATGTGACCATTTTGTGACAGCCAGCCTTTTGCTTTGGCTTTTTGCGGGAACAGAATATCATATAATGATCACTTAACTTGTCTAGATACCAATAGCATAACAAAGAAAGAGAAGTGCAAAACCAAAATACAAGCCCTGTACCAATTGGTGGGGGTTTGCTTGAGCTGTGGAACCAAATGGTCCAGACTGGAAGTATGAGACATTTCGTTGTGCTTCAGAAGGAAACTGTAAACTGTAAGTTACATTGTTAATTTAGTTTGTATTTACTTTTCTAGTTTAAGTTAATTCAATTAAAGAAATTGTAACTACAATATTGTATCTACAATTACATTTAAAACATTGTTTGTTTTTCAACCATATCTGTTGACAATATAATTTCTTTATATATTGAATGCTACATCCTGCTACCTTTTTCAGCTTCTCTATTTCAAGGCAATATTTACAAAAACTAAACTAAAACTAGTAATTTCCTATACAAACATGTTTCCTACTATTTATGCATAATAATCATCTGTTCTGTGCGCACGCGAGGGAACATGTATGCGCATGCACGCGCGTGCACGTGGCGTCATTTAAACAGCGTACAGGCAGTTCTGATATTACGACTGCACCCCTGGTTATGACGGCTTCATATGCCAGTGGAATAACAATCCGCTCATCACTTTTATTGCTGCCAATTTACTGCTGTGTCACTTGGCCACTTAACATTGCAATCTACCTTAATGTGTTGTTCTGCACGGTGTGTGTTGTCTTATAATGCCAGTGCCAAAAAAACAAATGCAAATTGGACAATTCAGAACTCTGATCCCTATTTCAGCTTTAGAGAGCGATTTCTGTGATTACAGGATCAGCAATGTACACAGACATGAATATGAATTATTCGTATCGTTGACAGCACTGCAGTCATTCTGACTGGGTAAAATACAGCACAGAAAGTGGTTTGACCCCAACCTCCCTCAAGTTTGTTTTGGTCATGCTGCGTCATTATGGATGCCTTGACCATAAATAATTATGCAAAATACCTTTTGTTAACCTGAGGATAAATCTTTCTTAATTCCTTGATGACAAGCTGTATAGAGAGATGAGGCTTTCACTCAACCGTAGGAATTACCCTAGCTCCCGGTACGTAAGTGGAATTAGCCTAGCTCCCGTTACCTAAGTGGAATTACCCTAGGTCCCGGTAGGTACATTTAATTACCCTAGATGTATTAATCGTCAGATTAATTGACTAATCGGAAACAAAAATATTGTTAGATTAATATAAATCGTTAGGTGCAGCCCAACTGATTATGGCTGCTTGTGTAATTTAAACAGAGCATCCCAATTCAAAAAAGAATATTCTCGACATGACTTACATTTTTAAACCTGTCTCACTTACCTGAGCCAGGCATTGCTCTTTCACCAAATTAATTCCCATAACACATTTTTAGATGGAGAGATAGAGAGAGAGATAGAGAGAGAGAGAGAGAGAGAGAGAGAGAGAGAGAGAGAGAGAGAGAGAGAGAGAGAGAGAGAGAGAGAGAGAGAGAGAGAGAGAGAGAGAGAGAGACGTGTGGGAAAGTCTGATTTAAAGATCTCAACAGGCCTGAAAAAGCCTGATCCAAACTGAGCCCATGACAGCTGAGAGTGGAGACCGGAGACTGGTGCTGGTACCACATAATAAACAATTTAACTGAGCCTGAACCAAATTGAAAAAGCCTGACTGTTGGAAAACAGCCGTGTGGCATGCTTCACACCAGCTTGGACCTTATCAGAGCAGACAGACGTGCAGGGAGAGAGAGAGAGAGACTGAAGAAGCCTTATATAGGCCTACTCATGAAACAGCATGCTTGAATATTTTAACTCTATAGGTCTAGAATAATTTATTGTCACTGTAGTTTAAACATACTTTATCACAACTTCATCTTTGTCCTTTAGAAGTTCTATGAAAAGTGTGCTTTAGATTAATTCCAAAACAAACTCAGAGTAAATTTTCCTGTTTTAAAGTGATGAATAAATACATGGTTGGTAATTTAGAGGGTTTTCATACATTTGTTTCCATCATAAGTTATAAAGTAGCCTACTATATACAGGGCAAGAAAATGCTAAAAAAAGAAAATATATATTCATGTAAAAGAATTTTTTTATTACAAAATATACCAAAAAAAGCTGTATTACCAGAAAATGTGAAATGTACGTAAGCGTATTGCTGCCACACCAGAAACAGAAAAAAAATATCTGTATCACGTTATAACGTGATAACTTCTTGTTTTAACATAAAAGTTTCACGTTATAATGTGATAACTTCTTGTTTTAACATAAAACGTTTCACGTTATAACGGGATAACTTCTTGTTTTAACATAAAACGTTTCACGTTATAACGTGAAAATCATGTTTGAATAAGGAAACGATGTGCGCCGTCTGCGAGACCGGAACATTTGGAAATTATGGCTTGTGTACATGATTTGATTAAATTCTACTTCATGCTTGGGTTGAGACATGGCGATGTTATGCTATTATTGAGCACGGTGGATGATATTGTGATGAGTATATATGCGTACACTAGAAGGGTGTTAAAATGCATACGGATGTACAGAAGGAAGAATGAATCTGGCTCTGGGATAGAAATGTCCGCCTTGTACATATATATTCTCTGCTTCGAAGTGGTTATGCTTTGGCCCTCTTTCGAAGTGGGTTATGCTTAGAGTTTGGAATCAGGGCTGGTGGTCCATAAATACGTATTCTAGGAGAATATGTAATGTGCGAACAATCTTGTGTGTACAAGGCGGACATTTCTATCCAAGGGCCTGTCGGAGCTAAACCAATCAGAGAGGGTCTTTACTGTACGTGGGCTAGCCAATCAGAGAGCGTCTTCGCAAACTACGGCTACGGAAAAAAAATCATGGAGACGCCGCACATCGTTTCCTTATTCAAACATGATTTTCACGTTATAACGTGAAACTTTTATGTTAAAACAAGAAGTTATCACGTTATAACGTGAAACTTTTATGTTAAAACAAGAAGTTATCACGTTATAACGTGAAAAGTTTTATGTTAAAACAAGAAGTTATCACGTTATAACGTGAAACTTTTATGTTAAAACAAGAAGTTATCACGTTATAACGTGAAACTTTTATGTTAAAACAAGAAGTTATCACGTTATAACGTGAAACGTTTTATGTTAAAACAATAAGTTATCACGTTATAACGTGATATGGATTTTTATTCTGTTTCTGGTGTGGCAGCAATACGCTTACGTACAAATGTGTTGGCACTTGGCAGTAGGTTGGAAAGGTTTTAAAGAAAAAAAAACAGTATAACTTGTGTGTGAAGCTCGTACAAATGTAATATTTATGCTTTTGATAACTCCTTTAATATGTTTTATGAAACTACAGTAGTATTACTGCGGAATATGATGATCCTTTTCAACGGTAGTGCCTTGCCTTATGAGAAATGCACTTACCTTCTTCTCCGGAGTCAGACAGACAAGAAGACAATACACCAACAGAGAGGAAATTGTTATCTATCTTCCTGTCAACAGGTGCAGCCCGAGGCCCGGCCTGGCTCCGCTGGCACAGCTTCAATGCCAGCCTGGACCAGACCCAGCGCCATGGGCGGGCACTAGGGGGCCGGGCCCGCCCACTGAGTCAGCTGTGCCCACCCTGGTGATTTTTTTTTTTGGTCAATCAAAGTCAACTATCCAAATCCTTAGTCGGGGACAGCCCTAGTGGGCAACAACAACACTACTGAAGCTAGCACGGCACTCTGTGAGAATTCGTTTTCTACCCTCAAGAACGTCTTTACAGAACATCGTCTTAGTATGGCTTCATCGACGCAAGGCCAATTTAATTCAGTTGGCATTTGAGAAGGACTTAACAAAAAAGTTCAGGAATGAGTGGAGGGACAGTGTTTTAAGAAGATGTCACTCTGTCCCCAAACGGTCAGTTCAGTTCAGTTTGTCAGTGAATTCATAAGTGTTGAATAAATGGAGACTTTTCAAAGATATAGAATAGAATAGAATAGAATAGAAATGTATTATCCTGAGGGAAATTTGACACTGCAAATCACTCAACATACATTTAGACAGAACAAGTCACGAATAAGAATAACAAAACAAATGGCCTAAGAATAGAATAAAATGAAATAGAATAAAAGATACAGTAAATAAATACAGTAAAAATATACTGAAGTCTACAGTAGGTGTAATATTGCACAGTGCTGTTTAAAAATTAAGAGTCCAGGAAGATGGTAATTGTCACTCTGTGCTCAGTGATGCAATGAGGCTCAGTGATGCATTGTATAGTCTGATGGCTGTCGGAATGAAGGACTTCCTGTGCCGTTCAGTGCTGCATTTAGGTAGTGTGAGCCTATAACATGCTCCTCCTGTCAGCCAAGTCTGTGTATAGTGGGTGGGAGGGGTTTTCCCTGATGGCCTGGAGCTTAGCAAGGTTCCTCCTCTCCGCCACCCTCGCTATACTCTGATGATGACGGTACGGAAAACACACAGAGTATATTTGTTTGTTCATTATTTATTTTGTTTTCATGTAGGCCAGATTGTGTTGATTGTTTACCTTCATTTTAAGTTCACTACAAAGACTTTTCCCGTTTAAGTTTTACAGTAGTTATCGTTATCGGACGGTAAAGTAATGTTACTCTGAAAAGCATGATGCCGTGAACATAATTGCATTCCTTCATGGGAGCGTGTGTACGGTGACATGAAGATGTCTTCTATGTTGTAATGATGAGAAATAGTGAGAGTCATAATTGGATTTCATGCTGGAGGACTTGGATAATTTGAGAAGTGATACCGCATTACTACACTAAAACGTTATGCTCTGGAGCGACACCGGTATGCTGTTGTATCCATTGTTAAAAATACGAGACAGAGCGAGAGAGAGAGAGAGAGATCAGAGGGGGAAGAGAATCGGTCTCCATAATAGGATCATCTAGATCCATACATAACTGCTCAGATTGTTAGTACAATATTATGCCCGAGCAGGCAATAATATAGGTGATATTAATTTAGATAATTTAGATATTGTCAAGTTTCATCAACTGTGAAGCTCAATTTGGTACGTGCCAATGCATTTTTAATCATCCCCAAGAGCATTTTAGAGCCCCCCATCATTACCACAATGGCAAGATCAAAACAATGTGTCATTTTTTTTTAATTGTTCTCTCTCCATTTTAAAATTTTCCTGAATTGCCCCCTGCTGAAATGATAAAATGTCTCAAATACTTTAACGTAATAATCATTAACATTTTCATATAAATACATGTCTATTTTCTAGTTTATTTACACAAATCTGCATATATAGACAAAAGGCACATACTTACAGCTATGCAGCTGTGTTATTCTAGCTAACCCTGCTAGAAAGACCAGCAAAGACCAACATCATTTCAATGCTGGTCTTTGCTGGTATAACCAGCATGCATTATGATGGTCTTTGACTCTTTTCTCATAATCAAGCATGCATTATGCTGGTATTTGTGGCTACAACAAGCATGCATTATGCTGGTCTTTGTGGGTACAACAAGCATGCATTATGCTGGTCTTTGTGGGTACAACAAGCATGCATTATGCTGGTCTTTGTGGGTACAACAAACACGCATGCATTATGCTGGTCTTTGTGGGTACAACAAGCATGCATTATGCTTGTCTCTGCTGTTTTCTCTAGCAGGGCAGTTAGCCTCAAACAGGCACTTTTGGCTGTACTTCCTGGTTTGCAAAATGCAGATCAAACTGTAAAACTAGGCATTGCAGATCAGATCCAGCAATTATATATCTTATTTCTCGCCTATGTTGACAGAATGTTGCCTAATGTTGTCAGAAATATATTTGAGTAAACCATGGTCGGGGAAGAATAGAAAGAAAAAGAGTTTACGAGCGAGCCGCCATCTTGACAAATATATGTGAGTCAGAACTTAAAATGTAAATAATAAAAATAAAAATGTAATAAATAAATAATGTTAATTATTGCAAGAGTGGGGGCGCTCCAGTAGCACCACATAGCGCGCTGAGTCGCGAGGCGGTCGTCCCGGGTTCGTTTCCCACACTCGGTGACCATATGCCGCATGTCTTCCCTTCTTCTCCTCCCGTTTCTCCCTCTCTACTCTGTCGGTAAATAAAAAATAAATAAAAATGATTGCAAGAGTGAAAAATAATAAAATAAAAGGAATAACTCCTTTTAGCATGGACATCTTTTTTTTCCTTTTGGCAGATTTTGCAGTGTATGAGATACAAGCGTTGGAAACTGAGGTTGAGTGTAAAAACAGAGAGCTTCCCATGATACTGTGTCCACCGGGCACCAAATATTTATGTACAGTATATAGGGTGACCAGATGCAAAAAGTCCAAAAGCAGGACAACAGTAAGATTTTGGTGGGACAAAGTGGGACAAAGTGGGACAGATAGATAATGTAAATTTTTTTATTAGAATAACTCGTCTTCACCAAATAGATAAAGGTTAAATCAAAATAAATACAAATTAAATACAGAATTATATCTCTCCACATTCATCTTGGCACTGGCAGCCGGCTTGTTACCACCTAACATCTGTTTTAAATATTCAAACTTTATCACTTGACAGGAATGTCTTGTGTTCGATATTTATTTTTTTGCTTCGAAAAGAGGGACATCCTTTCAATATGTGGGACGCGGTCTCAAATGGTGGGACAGTACAACCAAAAGGGGGACACCTGGTCACCCTAACAGTATAACAGCACAAAACCAGATACCTGAGGCTAAAGCATTGGCTGTGGCTACTGTTGTTTCCATGTGTAAAAACCTCTTTAGCACTGTACTCTTTCACTGTATTTGTATTTTGTTTCGATTCACAGTGGTAAAAACATGCTTCTGTTCCCTGCCGTCTGGAATCCACGACAGTGGATTCATCTCACATTTTAAGCACACAGGGAAAAGAACACCATAGCCCTTGTTAAAGAGAGGGTAATTTTAGGCATCTAATAGAAGCTTCTTATCCAGCGTGACTTACAACAAGCAAAATTATAAAATACACACAGCCGTTTTGCTCATTTAAGAACTCCCATATGTGACGCCGCATGATCTAAGCCGTCTTGTTAAGGAGCTCACGATTCTTCAGACAACCCCAAGCATAGGAAGCTCTGATCGACAGGCTGCTAAACGAACAATAAACACTATGCAACAACCATCAAATGCACACAGCACACACACCCACACGCACACAATCACTTAAACAAACAACACACTGCAGCACCCACTCTCCACACTTTAGATCACACAAACACACTTTATATTTATTGATAAAGGATTTGCACTACAACTTGTACACCTACTGTAAATTGTACCTAAATTGCACCTCATCCCATTTCTGCCTTGCACTATATAGTATTGTATATTAGTACACTGCATAGTATTGTATATTATATGGTAACTCAGTTACGTCTATTCTGCATCGAACATTGTACATATGTCTATACTGAACACTGTGACCTAATTTTTTTACTTCTAATTTACATGCTATACTATGTTATTTTATTTTATTTCATACTTATCTTGTCTTGCACAGTCTCTGGAGCGTAACAGTAAGAAGCATTTTGTATAAAAGTATTCTGTACTTCTGTATGACAACTATTAAAGAAACTTGAAACTTGAACTTGAACTTGACATACGTGTTCGGGAGACTCAGGTGCATAACATCCTGATCATGATCATGTCTCTACCACAACAACAGCCCGAGCTGTGAGTGAATTACGCGAAGGGGAGCAGAGCCTTTATTATATGCCTTGTGCGCACTGCCAGCCAGTCAGTAGCAAGGTCCGATTAGCTCTGGCTTTGTCTCTACATGTTCTCTACATATGGACTCAGGTCCATAAAAACCTGCTCATGATCATGCCTCTATACCCCCACAAGCCGACCTACGAGCAAATCTTGCAAATCTATTCTATTTATAATGTGTGCCAGCTATATTATGCTGAATAAAGACTTTAAACTATAGCACACTGTTACAGGAGGATTCAACTCACTTTAAACATTCACTTTAAACACTTTGCAAAATGTGCACAACATTGTTTACCTAACTTTTGCATGTTGTACATTTTAGTTGTGTATATATATATATATTTTTTTTATAGTGTTTGGTCTTTTACTTTGTTACTCTTTTATGGTATGATTTATCTGAGCTATTGTCAATACAGGTCAGATTTGTTTAAATATGTTATAATATGAGCCAGCTCTATTTTGTACTTTATTTTAAATGATGATAAAATCTTGAATCTTGATTACTATCATGACTATTTTCTTTTATCCTCTAATTGGGATCTCACAATAATCTCTCTCTCATTGGCACATTGAATAACAAATCCAGTTAAGGCATTCTGGAAAGATGTGACCCATCAATTATCAAAACTCGTATCTTGGAATATATCAGTACACCCCTCTGTATTACTATTGAATGATGTTTTTGAGTTTGCAGTAAATCCACAGCTAAAGAGATTGGTTTTATCGGGTATCACAGTAGCTAAAAAACTGATCGCATCACGCTGGTTTCAACCGGAAAAAATGTGCCGGAAGGTTTGGTTTCTTACATATCTCGATGTGATTTATCAAGAAATATCTACAGCAAGAATTCTGGGTCTCAACGAATCCAAAATGTCAATGTGGTTAGAAGTGGTGGAGAGAATAAAAGCTAGCTTATAATGGTAGTGTCTGGTTAGGAGTGAGGGATAATGGAGGTACTATCCAATGAGGGGTCCGGGAGGGGGGGGTTCGAGCTGGAGCATATGTGTGTAGGGTTTTAGATAATAGGTATTAGGGGTATATCCTATTGGTATAATTGGTAATTTCGTTGGATATACACTGTATACGGTAAAATATTATTATATACTTTTTTTTGTTTTCTGTTTCTGTACTTGCATGTCATTTTAGCCACCTTAATTGTTAGTTTCATTATGCATTGTGTGTTGAGTACTGACTTTTAATAATTTTGTTTTCCAATAATAAAAAAAAAAAAAAAAAAAAAAAAAAAAAAACAAATCCAGAATGACTGGAAGGTGTTACGTGGGGGGGGGGGGGGGGGGTTATAGTAGCACTAATGCCTGGGTAATGTCTATTATGCATAGTTATAAGAGAATGGCTCGAGTTCTTTCGAGGCCCTCTGGTTCTGAAATGTGTACATGTGATTGCTTATTTTGAAGGCTATAACCTGTACTTTCATATCATGTAAAAACCTTTTTTTTATTAAGATATCTCAACAAGACCCTAATCTCTGTGCCTAGTATGTTCTCCCTGTGCCCCGGGACAGTCAGTATTTGTGAACACGCACCACTCTCTCCCAAAGTTAGAGATCAGAGAGAGAACCCTCTCTGAACCCTCTGAACTGGGGTGTAAAATCTGGAGTTGCTCCATAGACAATGAATGGGGCTCTTACACCCAAAATGAGGTTTTCATTCTGGTTCAGGACTTCTAGCAATGACTAGAATATAAATCTAATTTGATGTAAGGGCTCACACAAACATGTTATGGCCTCATAAATGATGTGATATCCCACAAATACTGACTGAACTGCCCTGGGGCATAGGAAGAACATAATATGAATGCTTAGAACTGGTGGCATTCCCCTTTAACAGCCTAAACACACAATACAATAACCCATACATCCAACAGTAATCCATACATAGGCCCTAACCCTGGAATGGCCAACACACATCCTCACTTCTGTCTCACACACACACACACACACACACACACACACACACACACACACACACACACACACACACACACACACACACACACACACACACACACACACACACACACACACACACACACACACACACACACACACACACACACACACACACACACACACACACACACACACACACAGTGACCTCGCCAACCTTCTCCACTCACACACTCATGGGGTTCCACATCCTTCTACCTCCATCGTCAACCCCCTGTACACTCTAATGGGCTTAGAGCCACTAGCAGTGGATTACGGAGCAAAAGGAAAAAAGAAAAGAAAAAAACCCTCTTTACTCTCTATAAGGAACTTTATCTGTGGCTGGAGACCAGAGGACATCAGGTTCCTCTGTGTGTGTGTGTGTGTGTGTGTGTGTGTGTGTGTGTGTGTGTGTGTGTGTGTGTGTGTGTGTGTGTGTGTGTGTGTGTGTGTGTGTGTGTGTGTGTGTGTGTGTGTGTGTGTGTGTGTGTGCGCGTGCATGCATGCGTCTCACCAGGCCGCGCGTGTGGCGACAGCCCCCTCCCCCTTCTTCCCAGGGCGATCTAATTATCGGCCTGATCACCACGGCGACCTTTCACATTCTAGACAGAGGGAATCCGACTGCCACCTTGATAGAGATGTAAGAGCCGGGCTGAACAGGTGGGGGGGGGGGGGAGATGAGAGGGGGGGGGGGGGCAGGAAGAGGTGGTACAGGCCTTTTTTTTTTGTAATTGGGCCTCTGGGAAGTAATGCTCAGTATACTGGAGCCTGAATGGAGTCCAGACAGGACGACCAGAGTGGGTCGGTGACTCGGATCCTGGCTAACCGGTCATGTCCGCTTCCATTCATTGTGTTAAGCTAGGTTAACGTGCAGCCAGATAGCTTTCTACTGAACACACAGAGAGGAAACTGGTATCCTTGTCTCTCTCTGGAGAAGACGGTAAGCACATGTCCCTAAATGTTGGCGTGTTCCTTTAACAGCAGGTACACGTCTAGAAAATATCTTTACTTACCCTGCTACAAAGAAATTCAAATAGACACCTATACTGTATTCACAACAATACAGTAGTTTTGTATGAAAAGGTGAGTGCATGTAAAATGCATTGTTGAACTACCCAATGGACCCCAATCACATCCACCACACATGGGTATGGTGAGAGAAGCCGGTGTTACATACACATTACACAATAAATACTATTTTATTATGCATAGTAGTGCTTTGTAATGCTTTACAAGTTGAATTCACATGTTACAGATGCTGATGTATAGCTTACAAAGATAGAAACTCAGACGTGAACAATACCACATCTTGAACTGACACAATATAAACGGAATCCAATTCTTCATTCAAGGAGCCATGGTGTTAATCAAAGTGAATCAAGAAAGAGTCACCTTATACTGGACCCCAGAGGGCAAGAGAAGGAAAGGGAGGCTCAAAATAACACGGAGCAGGACAATAGAGAAATAACTCCAACAACAGCAGAGCTGGGGGACCATAGGGAAGATGGACGACGACAGAAGGAAGTGGAGGCTTACTGCCGTGAACCAGCTGGTCCAATGAGGATGAGTGAGTGAGTGACAGTTAAAGGAACACGCCAACATTATGGGAAATGCGGCTTACCCTCTTCTCCAGAGTCAGACAAGAAGATACTAATTCCCTCTCTGTGCGTTTCACTAGAAAGCTATCCAGTTGCAAGCTAGCCTAACTTAACACAGATGAACCAGCTAGCCTATAGCTTAAAACTCTGGGAGACGTGTTTTTGGCCAACAGCTAGGCTAGCTGGTCTGTATCCAATGCTATTAATTTATGCTAAGCTAGGCTAGCTTGCAGCCGGATAGCTTTCTACTGAATGCACAGAAAGGAAATTGGTATCTATCTTCTTGTCTGACTCTGGAGAAGACGGTAGCATTTCCCATAGGTGAGCTCCCTTAAGCGCCTTGCTCAAGGGAACTTTGAGAGTCACTGTTGAATTCAGATTCAAACCGGACCCACCCAGATTCAACGCGGTGGATTCTATAACCTTTAGGCCGATGTCTCCCCGTTTCTTTTTACCCTCACTCTCACATTTGGTCTCCTCATCGCTCCTCCTCAGGCAATCCGGAAGATGGCCGTGCGCCCAGGTGAGGAACCCAGCGCTCATTCCCTCATCCAATGAGATGCCACTGAGTCTGCTCTGATTGGCTGCCGCATCCGCCTCGCCCTCCTTCCTGTTCGGCTGGTCATACGATGTTCTCAAGTCAATGAGTAAATCGTGTATAATAATCATGATTTCAATATCAATCAAAATAACCGTGATTATGATTTCTGCTGATAATCGAGCAGCCCTACTTCCTGCTGCCTGGGCCCCGATGACATCATACCGTCTTGGGAAAGCAGAAGTACACGGCCGGGCTTGAGGTTTCACCTCCTTCAAGGATTCGATTGAACACACACAGCGTTCACACTGTGTTGGTATTTATTTATTTGTATGCCCTGTTACAACAATACAATAAATCATGGATACTTTAAATCAGCGGACCAGTCAGAGGTAGGGGTTCTTTAAATTATGGGATACTTCCCATAACTTAGATTCCAACAAATAATTTACAACACGCTCACTGTACCTTTCGTCGCCAACTGCATTCAGTTAATCAAGAGAAAAGTTGCACACTCTCTCTTTTTCTAAAAGGAGTGGTCGGTTCCCTCAAGCATTTCCTTAATGTGTTTCACATCATAATGGGAAAAGAAGGAAAGAGAAATGTGAAATATTACATGAACAGGAAAGAGGCCCTGTTGCTTGACATATTTAACCTGTCCTTAGAACAGGCTGTCATCCCCACCTGCCTGAAGAAGTCCACTATTATCCCTGTACCCAAAAAATCCAAGCCTGCTTGCCTCAACGACTACCGCCCTGTAGCTCTCACCTCCATAGCCATGAAGTGCTTTGAGAAGCTAGTAAAGGGCTACATCTGCTCCTCCCTCCCCATCAACATGGACCCCCTGCAATTTGCATACCGCCCCAACAGGTCCACGGAGGACGCCATATCCCATGTGCTGCACACAGCAGCATCACACCTGGACAAGAGGCAGGGGAACTATGTGAGAATGCTATTCATCGACTACAGCTCGGCATTCAATACCATAGTCCCCTCCATACTCATAGCCAAGCTCAGGGACCTGGGCTTGGGCTATGACCTCTGCCAGTGGGTCTTGGACTTCCTGACTGGCAGACCCCAGGTGGTGAGAGCAGGCAACTGCACCTCCTCATCCATCACCCTCAACATAGGGGCCCCCCAGGGCTGTGTTCTGAGTCCCCTCCTCTACTCCCTGTACACACACGACTGTGTGGCTCAGCGGAGTAGCAATACAATCGTCAAATTTGCTGACGACACAGTGGTGGTGGGCCTGATCTCTGCCAACGACGAGAGGGCCTACCTGGAAGAGGTCAAGGTCCTGGCGGGATGGTGCCAGGAAAACAGCCTCTCCCTGAACGTCAGCAAAACAAAGGAGATGATTGTGGACTTCAGGAGGTCGGGGGTCAAGGACTACAGCCCCCTCAGCATCGACGGGGCACCGGTTGAGAGAGTCAACAGCTTCAAGTACCTCGGAGCCTACATATCCGAGGACTTGACATGGACCACACACATTAACAGTGTGGTGAAGAAGGCACGACAACGCCTCTACTTCCTCAGGCGCCTAAGGAAGTTCCAAGTCAGCCAGAAGATCCTTAAGAACTTCTACTCATGTACAATAGAGAGCATCTTGACCGGCAACATCACCTCCTGGTTTGGGAATAGCACTGCAAAAGACCAAAGCAGACTACAAAGAGTGACACGTTCAGCCGAACGCACAATTGGAGGGGGGCTCCCCACCCTCCAGAACATTTACTACAAGCGTTGCAAGGGCAAGGCTAAGAGAATCATTAAAGACTCCAGTCACCCGAACAACTGCCTCTTCGAACTGCTGCGGTCAGGCAAGCGATACAGGAGTCTCAAGGCGAGCACAGAAAGACTCAGAAGTAGCTTCTATCCCCAGGCCATCAGGCTGCTAAACGAACAATGAATGAACACTACACAACAACAACCACCAAACGCACATAGCACACACATCCACACGCACACACCCACTTTAAACAAACACACTGTAGCACCCACTCCACACACTTTATAGCACACACCCACTTTAAACAAACACACTGTAGCACCCACTCCCCACACTTTATATTTATGGATGAAGGATTACACTACAACTCGTACACCTTACTGTAAATTGTACCTAAAATTGTACCTCATCCCATTTCTGCTTTGCACTAGATAGTACTGTACATTAGTACACTGCATAGTATTGTGTATTGTATATTATATGGTAACTCAGAACATTGTACATATGTCTATACCGAACACTGTGACCTCATTTTCTTCTTCTAAATTCATGCTATATTATGTTATTATGTTATTTGATACTATCTTGTCTAGCACAGTCTCTGGAGCGTAACAGTAAGAAGCATTTTGTATGAAAGTATTCTGTACTTCTGTATGACAACTATTAAAGAACTTGAACTTGAGATGGGTTTAGGCCTGTATAATCAGGTGATAAAAAACACACAACCGCAGCCTCCACCTGGGAGTTGAACCATGTACAACCACAGCCTCCGCCTGGGAGTTGAACCATGTACAACCACAGCCTCCGCCTGGGAGTTGAACCATGTACAACCACAGCCTCCACCTGGGAGTTGAACCAGGGGCGGTTCTGAGCAATTCCCAGAACAGAAAGTGCTCGCTAACCAATCGCAGAAAAATGCAATTGTTACAGAAATCTCCAAATGTCAGAAGATTCTTTAATTTTTTTATTTTATAAACGATGTTTATGAATTCTTGAGTGGTCAAAATGGTTAAAGATTGCACCAAATCTCTTGTATCAACCAAATAATTGCTGTATAATTGAGTCTCAGAAGGTTTATAGAAATGTGCAAAGGCACGTGCTCACAGGAAAGACTGGGCTTGTTAATTATCAATGAGAATGACCTGAAATGCAGATCAATAACGGGAGAAGTGACAGTACGAGGCCATTACAGGCTAAACCGGAGTATTGGCAGGTATGGAATTATGTTTAATAGTCTACCTCTCTGCTGTGGGAGGGTTCTGTGTTGACCATGCGTTCAACACGTTCATTCCACACAAAATAAATCCAAATGATAGGCAACACCTATAGTCTTGTGAACCGTTTTCAGTTATTTCCTCTCCACCTTTGTGCACGGGAACATCCGTGATTGGGTCAGACTACGTGGTCGAGGAATGGAGTAGAGCTTGATTTGACGCAGAAGAGCAGACAGTCAAAATGGGAATGTGTCAATATTTACGTTTTTTTATTAAATTTCAAACCTCTATTTCAAGTCGTGAGACACTGAGGTTACCCTCATTTACAGCGATGACGAGCGTACTAAACAAAGATACGGTTATGAGCAGGTTCATACATAAAGGCACAACAAATAAGAATAAAGAATGAAAATCAGTTAAGACAGTTACAAGTTGATACACAGTGGTCGGAGATCATACTTTTAAATGGAGCAAGAGAAAGGAGAACCTCCAACCTCCAAGGTGTTGGAGGCATCAAAGGAAAAAGCAGTTTCCTAGTTCAGAGCAAACTCCAGGAACCCTGAGGACCAGCCTGAGCACGTAGAATAGGTTCCAAGATTCCATTCCAACAGTGTTGTGATGTAAGGGGGAAGCTACCAATATCGCAGTCGATCATGTTTAATTAATTGCGGGGGGGAGGGGGGGGATTAATCGTGATCGGGTTAATTGTTCAGCCATAATGAAACCCCCAGCTTTTAGGCTGCCACTGCTTTCGGCAGGGTTTGACAAATCACTTCCCTGCCCCAGTAACCCTGTCTCTCTCCTATACGCCTTCTTCCCTCATGCTCTTCAAGGAAGGCTATTCTCGTTCTTCACTCCGCAATAGTGGAATGAACTCAGGACAGCCGAAACCCACCCAATTTTCCGCCGTCGACTAAAAGCGCACTTCTTCAATCAATATCTGAAAAAGAGAAAAAGAGAAATACTAGTAACCTTTGTACTGCCTTTTACTATTATGCACTTTGCTACTAAGTAATCTACTGTGCCTATATTACTATGCTAATAATATGTCTATACTACTATGCACTCAATATAATATAATTTACCCTTAGCTGCCAGAGTTGTACCCTTCCTGTCGACTTGGTGTACAGTACCAAACTTGTAAGTCACTTTGGATAAAAGCGTCAGCTAAATGACAGAATGTAAATGTTAATGTGATGCTCTTAACCCTTTCACTACCACACTACCAAATGGATAACCATTTCACTGCGACGTTACAGAAGGTTAACCCTATCACTGCCACATGACAAACGGTTAACCCTTTCATAACCACACTACAGAAGGTTAACCCTTTCTTAACCGTCTGTAGTGTGGTAGTGAAAGGGTTCATTGTAATCTGTCAGTTCTTTGGTTTTCTCTACCAGTTTCCTCTCTGTGCGTTCAGTAGAAAACTATCTGGCTGCATGTTAGCCTATAGCTTAGCACAATGAATGGAAGCGGACATAACCGGTTAGCCTTGGGGAGAGGTGTTAGTTGGACGATGCCTAAGCTAACCGGTCATGTCCGCTTCCATTAATCATCATATGCCCCCCCCCCCTCTAGTGTAAAGAGAACAGATAGTATTGTCCTGCATATTTATTTATCTTTATTTTTATTATATTTTTTTTATTGATATTTTTTCCCCTCCTTTTTCCTACGATTTTCTCCCATCCCAATGTTAGTCGTTATGCCAATTCCCAATCCCCTTCCTGGTCGCTGCGCACTTACCCCCCACAGTCGGTCTGGGAGAGTGGAGGCTACCACGTGCTTCCTCCGACACACGTCCAGCCAATCAACCGCTTCTTTTCACCTGGCAGCGCGGACTCTCACTGAGAGGGTGTAACGTGTGGAAGGATCACACTACCCCCCTTAGATCCTATCCGCGCTGAGCAGGCCCCCCGACCGAACTGTAGGAGCCGCTGTTTACAACGACCCGGACCCACCTCGCCAGCTTTCCCACCCTCTAATACAGCCAATTGCATTAGTGTGAACGGCCAGCCAAGCTGGTGACACGCCGGGAGCTGGATTCGAACAGGCGAATCCAGCGTCTCCGGCGTTGGTGACAAACGCAATCTCTGCTACGCCACCTGACTGCCCTTATTTATCTTTATTTCTAATGCCTGGAGCTATGAAGACAACCTGGTCTTCCTGAATCTCTCTCCGTCTTTGTGTGGCGAGCGGTATTCGGCCAAAAGGCCAGCGTTGACCGCGGTTCCGACAATCGATGGGGAGGGAGACGCTCAGAAGGTCAGAGGCACTAATGAGAAGTGCTGTAATTGCGCATATTCATCTTTCAAATGCCTGCCTCTGGGACCGGGTTATCAATTACGCATGCACACACACACACGTACACACGTACACACACACACACACACACACACACACACACACACACACGTACACACGTACACACACACACACACACACACACACACACACACACACACACACACACACACACACACACACACACACACACACACACACACACACACACACACACACACACACACACAGACGTACACAGGCATACACACACACAGCCGCACACACAAACACGTACGTTTACATTACACACAAACACGTACCCACACAGACACACACAATTACATGCATAGTAGTACATGTGCACAAACGCATACAAGCAAGCAGATACACACGTAAATACATAGAAGCAAGGACGCAAACACACTTTACATGCAGATATATACACACACACACACACAAATTAAATTAAAATGGTTGTACTGAAAGTGATAATACACACATGACTGTAAGTGGATGTGTGTGTGTGTGCGTGTGCGTGTGCGTGTGTGTAGGTGTGTAGGTGTGTAGGTGTGTAGGTGTGTGTGTGTGTGTGTGTGTGTGTGTGTGTGTGTGTGTGTGTGTGTGTGTGTGTGTGTGTGTGTGTGTGTGTGTGTGTGTGTGTGTGTGTCAAGAGAGATGGGGTTTTCTCTAGGGGTATGGAGCCTGTCTGTGTGTGGGGGATATGATTCTGGATGTTCGGGTGGATGGACATGGTGGTGGTTTGATGGGGGGGGGCGTGTGGTGTTGTGGGTGGTCTGGGATGTCACTGGGATCTTTGGGACACTTTGGGGTGCTGTAGGGGTTGTGGTGGGTTCTTCATGCGGGGGGGATGGTCGGTTGGGGGGGTTCAGTTGTGGGGGCTGGCCGGGGTCCGTCGGGCGTGTGCGGGAGGCTGGTGTTTGACTCTGGGGGGCGTTTGGTTGGTATGGTGCCTATGGCCTATGTGCGTGTGCGTGTGTGTGTGTGTGTGTGTGCGCGTGCGTGCGTGCGTGTGTGTGTGCACCAGGGCATTCTTGAATGTCCTGTTATAATGTTTTTTGTAGAAATCCGTCAAAACATCACATGTTGACGTGGAATTGAAACCATGCATGCTGACGTTTAGCTCAACATGTGGGTTTTTAAACTGCACACACATTTCTAAACCGAGATCACAGATTTCTAAACTGATGGATCTTTTATTTTATTTTGTATACATTTTGGCCCAGGGGGTGTTATAATATGCCTACATGATTGCAGAAATTCAAGAAGCCTATTGGAAGGTGAGATTCTGATATGATTTGATTAATATATCTGCATTATTTTATCCCACTTTATGCTTTGCTCTTGCTGCTTGTTTTACACTGATTTTATGTCTTATTTCTTACTGATGTAAAGCACTTTGACCTGCAATCCCCTGTATGAAAGGTGCTATACAAACACAGTTATTATTATTATAGAACTGGCTTCCTGGCCAGTGATTCAAAGAACATGTGTTCCAGAGGCTGCAGCAGATCCAGGTCTAAAGCTAGAGAGAAGGCATCACCTTATATCGCCCGTTCCATAGTTACGAGGAAAAGAGATGCAAACATTTTGACGGTACGAATGAAGGAATATCAAAATAAAAGCACACGTTGTTGAACTTGATCATGCATATTTATTAGACAATTTTATTACAGCACTATGTTATCAATACACATTTATAAAACGAGGCATATTTAGCCAAAATATGTTGCCAGAACATAAAAAAAAAATGCGACCCCACGGTCACCTACCCACGACCCCACTTTGGGTTGTGACCCATAGTTTGAGAACCACTGGTGTAGAATAATCAAAGCATCGTGCAACTGGGCTCTTTGGATCCACAGTCTCAGCTTTACAGATATGTTTAGGGACCACAGTATGCAGAAATAGGCAAACATATACAAGTAAGTCTAAAAAAGTTTAAAACAAAAACAAACAAAAACACGGTGTGTAAAACGGCATGTTGCTGACCAGGGACGGACTGGGAAAATCATTCAGGCCGGGAAATATAGTAGGAAATATAGCCCAGTCCAGGCCTGGTTTAACTCTACACTGCATGGGACCAGCATACAGTACAGTTGACATGTTTGTAAAGGTTCCAATTAGCCCAATTTCATTCAGATATTTTTAAGTTAGAGATCAAAGGACACCATTGTAAATGGCCATACTGATGTTTCTCAGTCAACATTTTGACATTTGAGAAAATGTCCACCTATTTGCTGGTATTGTGTGTCCCAGAACATCAAGATAGGACTCACACGAATTATGTTTGATTGTTTTTATCATCCACCTGTAAATGAACAAATGGATGGATGGATGGATGGATGGATGGATGGATGGATGGATGGATGGATGGATGGATGGATGGATGGATGGATGGATGGATGGATGGATGGATGGATGGATGGATGGATGGATGGATGGATGGATGGATGGATGGATGGATGGATGGATGGATGGATGGATGGATGGATGGATGGATGGATGGATGGATGGATGGATGGATGGATGGATGGATGGATGGATGGATGGATGGATGGATGGATGGATGGATGGATGGATGGATGGATGGATGGATGGATGGATGGATGGATGGATGGATAGATAGATAGATAGATAGATAGATAGATAGATAGATAGATCTCAGTTGCTCGGAGATCCCCCTCTGTACTATAAGGAGGTGCAGTTTGAGTTGGAACTGATGAAGGATTTAAGAGGGAAGGTAATGATGTGCTTGAGGAGGAGAAGAGAGGAAGGGGGGGTGGGAGAGCAGAGAAGAGGAGGAGGAAAGGGTAGAGGACAGGAGGGAGGATGATGGGAGAGGCGGAAAGGGGAGAGGACAAGATAGGAGAGAAGGGGAGAGGAGGAACAATGATGGGTGAGGGGAGGAGATGAGAGGAGGGAAGGTTATGGGAGAAGAGAGATGGAAAGAGGAGAGAAGAGGGGAGGAGAAGAGAGGAGGGAAGATGATGGGAGAGGAGAAGAGAGGAGGATGGGGGAGAGGGGAAGATGAGGGGAGAGGAGACAAGGAAAGAGAAGAGGGGAGGGGACAAAAGAGGAGGAGGGGGAGAGGAGAAGAGGGCAGATGAGGGGAGAGGAGAGAAGATGAGGGCAGAGGAGCAGATGGGAGACGAGGGGAGAGGAGGTGGTGGGTAGACATAGGGGTGGGGGTAAAAATCGATAGTAGTATCGCGATACTTTGCGTGGCGATACTGTATCGATACAGGGACGCCAAGTATCGATATTAAATTATTTATATAAAAAATTTAAATATTAATAATTTGTTTAAATTTTTTGTATAAGGAAGTTGCATTGTTCATTTCAATACCTGTAATAGTACAGTAGTCCACACACACACATGTGCATTCAGTTAAGTTTGAATATGACTGTAATACAAGCAGTTCAGTTTGTCAGGTACATGTCTATGTTTACATCTGTCTGCTTGAGAAAATACCATGTTCTGCAATAAAAAAAAATTGCAGTTGAAAAAAGGTAATAAATCCCAATATATCGCAATATTAATATCGCAATACTCAGCATATCGCAATATATTTAGTATCGCAATACTATCGTATCGTGACTCAAGTATCGTGATAGTATCGTATTGTGAGGCCTCTGGTGATTCCCACCCCTACAAGGATAATGTAAGTGAAGGAAAGGAGGATAGAGTAATAGGAAGGGAGGAGAGGACAGGGGAGGTGAGGAGAGGACTTGAGAAAATAGTGGAGGAAGGGAGAGGACAAGAGGAGAGGAGCAGGGTGGGCATAAGAGGAGAGAGACGAGGAGATCAGTAGCCCACCAAAATGTCAACCACATTAATAAAGAACAATTAAGAAAACCGCCTGGACCAGCCAGACAACCAGACAAGTAGTCTGCTGTGTCTTTGTGTCTGCGTGGGTGGGGGTTTATGTATGGGTGCGTGTCTTTTTGTATAATTGTGTGTCTCTGTACTCCTGTGTATGCTTGGCTGAGTCTGTCTGTGTGTGTGTGTGTGTGTGTGTGTGTGTGTGTGTGTGTGTGTGTGTGTGTGTGTGTGTGTGTGTGTGTGTGTGTGTGTGTGTGTGTGTGTGTGTGTGTGTGTGTGTGTGTGTGTGTGTGTGTGTGTGTGTTTGCTTGCTTGCATGAGTGTGCATGTGTGTGAAGTGAGTCTATGTGTGTGTGTGTATTTGTATGTTCCACTATGTGTGGGTTTATGAGCGTGTCTGTATGTGTGTGTTTACATTAGGTGTGTACATGTGCATGTGTCAACGTGTGTGTGTGTGTGTGGGCATGTGTGTGTGTGTGTTTACATTATGTGTGTACATGTGCATGTGTCAAATTGTGTGTGTGTGTGTGTGTGTGTGTGTGTGTGTGTGTGTGTGTGTGTGTGTGTGTGTGTGTGTGTGTGTGTGTGTGTGTGTGTGTGTGTGTGTGTGTGTGTGTGTGTGTGTGTGTGTGTGTGTGTGTGTGTGTGTGTGTGTGTGTGTGTGTGTGTGTGTGTGTGTGTGTGTGTGTGTGTGTGTGTGTGTGTGTGTGTGTGTTGTGTGTGTGTGTACGTGGAGGCTGGCCGGGGGCTAGACTGTCTGTTGCTGCCTGAATGCCACACAGCAGTGTGAGAAAGGGCAATCGATAGTCTGCGTGCTCAGTGCCCGGCCACATGGTACAACCTTGCTGCTCACCTCTCCTTTTAACATGGGGAAACAAATGTATTAACATGTGTGTGTGTGTGTGTGTGTTCACCACCATCTTTCCATGAACAAGTTTAAGATAAGATAATATTTCTTTATTGATCCCCTTGGGGAAATGCAGGTGTCATAGCAGGAGGGGGGGGGGGGGTCACAGGTCCTGTCCCTTGGAATCCATCCCAAAGAAGATCCTCCTGGCATGGGAGGTAGTGAATTCAGTCTGAACAGAGTCTGAAGTGTGTACTGTTGAGTCAAACGAATGGTCTAAGTGTAACGCAGGTCCGTGAGTGTATCCACAGTCACGATGGACTTCATGTGTTGTGAAGTGACTGTGGCACATAGCGGTACTGCAAGTAAACTCACTCCCCTTAAAAAGGCATCCAGACCCATTACTTAGAAGTGAATTCACCTCTTGGTATAGTGGTCTGCGATGACGCCCGCAGTGCGGGAGACCGGGGTTCGACTCTCACTCAGGGCATGTCAAATGAGACCGGTTTCATAAGTCTATACTGTTCAGTTAAACCAATGGTCTAAGTCTATACTGTTCAGTCAAACCAATGGTCTAAGTCTATACTGTTCAGTTAAACCAATGGTCTAAGTCTATACTGTTCAGTTAAACCAATGGTCTACGTCTGTATTGTTCAGTGAAACTAATGGGTGGGATCGAGCTCCTACTGAGAAGGTAAATCCACCAAACTCAGATTAGTTTAGGTACTCTCTCTCTCTATCTCCCTCTGAGTGTTCCAACACTTCTGAGGGCTCCCTTCACTTCTCATCCACCATGCCTGCGTATGAGGCTCCCAGCATGACAGCACAGTGCCTTACCCTGTGAGGGAGGGAGGGCTGCTTTGGAGCAGACAGCATGGCCCCAAAAACAGGTACCTAACCCCTAGAGGAAACCCCTTCTCTCTTGACAGACCCACACACGCACACACAGTCACCTGCACGCACACACACACACACACACACACACACACACACACACACACACACACACACACACACACACACACACACACACACACACACACACACACACACACACACACACACACACACACACACACACACACACACACACACACACACACACACACACACACACACACACAAGCGCTAACTCACAAACAAAACACACGCACGCACACACACACGCTAACACACACTCACACACTCGCACACACTCTCTCTCATACACACACACACACTCATTAAAACCTTTAATTATTATCGAAAGGACAATTGAGGTCACCTTCATTTTCAATGTTGTCGAGACTTTACAAACATTTCAATGCATACATTTTTTTACAATATAATAATAATAATAATAATAATAATAATAATAATAATAATAATAATAATAATAATAATAATAATAATAATAATAATAATAATAATAATAATAATAATAATAATAATAATAATAATAATAATAATAATAATAATAATAATAATAATAATAATAATAATAATAATAATAATAATAATAATAATAATAAATATTAAATAACTATATAGCACTTTTCACACGTGCACCGCAGTCCAGAGTGCCCCACAGAAAATAGTATACAATTAACATAGGCATACAATCAGCACACAGTTGAAAATGCATAAATTGCATAGGTATAAAAGACAATAAAAGTAGTGCAATGTAAACGTGCAGACATAAGAATAGGCATAAAATAAGTACAATAAGTACAATGTTGCTCGAAGGCATGTGAACCCCCCAGGAACAGCCAGTCCCCCAATCATACCACACATCAATCCCCACCACATCCCCATCCAAGACACACCCCCCGATAAAGCATGTCATGACTGAAGGAAAACACAAACAGCCCACGTGCCACTCACACCGCCATGCACGGCGACGACGGGGATGCCACGCCTGCGGGCTGCTCCATCTCCTCCAGGCCTGGCGCCCCTGCCACCACGAGGAAACTAGCGAAACATACGCCCCCACCCCCAAACTCCATGGAGGAATGACAGGCCACGCGCCCCAGGACCCGCAGCCACGCCAAAGGAGACACGACTCCAAACACCCAAGCAGACAGACACAACAGCGGTCAAATGAGAAGACACGCAGCACCGGCACGGTCCGAGACGACACCGGGACCTTCCAGACACTCTCCAAAACACAGCATAAGCCGCAGCAAGCTCCCCATGCAAGGAACCCCCAAAATGCCAGTGAACCGAGGGAGCCCAACGACAAAAACCAACCAAAATCCACCAAAGCACATGCAAGAGACCAGCACCAAACTCCAGGAAAGGTCCGGGAAAGGTCCAGCCGAAGCCATAGGCACCATAGGCTCCAACCAAACGCCCCCCAGAGTCAAACACCAGCCTCCCGCACACGCCCGACGGACCCCGGCCAGCCCCCACAACTGAACCCCCCCAACCGACCAACCCCCCCGCATGAAGAACCCACCACAACCCCTACAGCACCCCAACGTGTCCCAAAGGTCCCAGTGCCATCCCAGACCACCCACAACACCACACGCCCCCCCATCAAACCACCACCATGTCCATCCACCCGAACATCCAGAATCATATCCCCCACACACACTCCATACCCCTAGAGAAAACCCCATCTCTCTTGACACACACACACACACACACACACACACACACACACACACACACACACACACACACACACACACACACACACACACACACACACACACACACACACACACACACACACACACACACACACACACACACACACACACACACACTCTTCCGAATCAATTCACAGCTGTCATCTGCAGTCAGAGCTTTAGGATAGCTCTTTTCAAAGAGAGAGAGAGAGAGAGAGAGAGAGAGAGAGAGAGAGAGAGAGAGAGAGAGAGATAATATCCCAGAATGAAAGAGTAATGAATGCAATAAATAAAAAAGCTTGGCCCGCCTCGTATGATACCGCTTGTGTTTTTCCCTCCTTGTTCTAAGGCAAATAAATGTTAGTGTTTTGTATTGATCCAGGAAAAGTGAAACATTCCTGGCAACCGTCTCCGCTGCTTCTTACATTCAGCCAAACCCAGGAATCAAAAGACGAGCGGCTCCCATAATTCATTGTTTCAAAACCGCTCCAAAGCCTTTCTGATATCCGCCGTTCTAATTAAGCAGAGAGCCGCGCTTACTATTTAGGATTTTTTTCTCTCTCTCTCTCTCTCTCGACAAAGGAATGTAAAGGAATTGCAGAAATGAATGACTTGGGAGGGAGGGAGAGAGAGAGAGAGAGTGTGTGTGTGTGCGTGTACACGCGCTTCACGTGCACGCGCGTGCGAGACTGCGTGTTGCGCGTGCGCGCTTCGCAATTAATTTTCCGTGATTCCCTACCAGTCCTTTTACAGGCTTTTTAAATGTCATCCGGCTCCATGATTGACATGCAAATGTGTGGCTGAGCGGAGAGGCTAAACGGGGAGGCAGGTTGAGTGAGCCAGATAAGGGCATTGTTTCGGAGCTATAGGCTTAGGGAGGCAGCTCAGAGGTTCACTGGGTTTAACAAGGCGTTTAACCCCCGCTGTGCCAAAGGCATGATACGCAGAAGCTGGGCGGGCATAGATAGTCTAGGTCCGCCTTTGATTCTGGCCTCAAACGCACACGGAACGCATAAACAAACGTGGGGCAACCACATACACAGACGCACACAAACCCACACACAGAAATGGACACACACAGAAATGGACGCACACACGCTGCACACACACAGAGACATAGAACGAAGCGTCTCTCGCTTTTCGCTTTGCGGTCGTTCCTAAAAGTGCTCGTTCGATTGCCAATGTTTTGAGCGGAGTGTGTCGGGAGAGGGTTTTCATTGATCGGAAAGGTGCATCTTGAAAGGGAGCAGGAATATGTTGATGTTTGCTTTGAGAGGGAGAGAAAGAGAAAGAGAGAAAAAAGGACGGAACAAGCTGAAATGGATGAAAGTAGCTTTGCTCTGAATGGGTGGAGGAGTTTAAATGGGCGAGCTTGTTCTGTGCCCCAGAAGAAAAGAAAGAAGGGCTGACTGTATCCAGGGGCGGACCTAGCACATTTGGCGCCCTAGGCGAGATTCACCACTGCTCTTCATAGTTCTCTAACGTTAGTCTTTCTTTCCTCAACGCTCAATTCTATAAACATTTGACCGATACCCATCAATGCACAGCGCTCTAGCATGTTCTGACTGTGAACACCTAAAGCTGAGGCTCAGACCGACCGACCGTTTTAGATTTTTGGCTAATTTTCCCTTATGTTAGAATTTTTTTTATGTAAAAAATAATGGTTGCAGATATAGAGGGGGGCGCCAAAACTGCACAGAGAAATTCTTTAAAAAAAAAAAAGTTAAAAAAAAATTAAAAAAATTTTTTTAATTTTTTTTTGTAATTTTTTTTTTTGACGCCCCCCCTCTGGGTGGCGCTCTAGGCGACCGCCTATATCGCCTGTAGGAAGGTCCGCCCCTGACTGTATCAGACGGTTACAACCATGACAATCTAGAGAAAAGACACATGACCACGTCCAGATATGTATAAAAGAGAAAAAGTATATAAGATAATCCTTTATTGATCCCCTTGGGGAAATTCAGGCATCATAGCAGCATGGGGGAAGGGGGGGGGGGGGTACAGGTAGTGGAAAACAACAAAGGGCCGTGTAAACAAATAAGTCAATATAATTTACTATCTAACTAACTGAAATATACAGTATTCACAGTGTCACATAAGGTACAGTATGCATGAGGTAGTGTTATATAATTTACTGTCTAACTAACTGAAGTATACAGAATTCACAGTATCACAGTATTCACATACGGTGCAGGATTCACATAAGGTGCACATAAGGTATGCATAAGGTAGTGTTATTGTCCTCCTTGGGTTCGAAATGTTTCCGGGCTGCAATTAGTTCTAGTTGGATGTCTGGCAGCAGTCCCCACTGTTGTGGAGCCTGGCCACTACAGACTGGTAGAATGACTGCAGCAGTCTATTGCACACGTTGAAGGACCTGAGTCTCCTCAGGAAGAACAACCTGCTCTGTCCCTTCCTGTAGAGGGCCTCTGTGTTGTCCGACCAGTCCAGTTTATTGTTCAGGTGTACCCCAAGGAAACTTATATGACTCCACCACCTCAACCTCTTTCCCTCGAATGGTGATGGGAATCGGGGGGGGGGGCCTCTTCTTGCCCCTCCGGAAGTCCACCACCAGCTCCTTGGTCTTACTGGTGTTGAGTTGGAGGTGGTTGCTGTCTCTCCACCCCACAAAGCTCTCCACCAGGGCTCTATACTCCTCCTCATCGTCGTCGGTGATGTAGCTTACGATGGAGGAGTTGTCAGAGAACTTCTGCAGAGAGAACTATATGCTTAGTTCCAATACAGCATATACAACAGTGAGGTGCTTTCTGAATACAAAGTTTGACCATCAACAAGGAAAAGAAGACACGTTGTGCATCTCCCTTTGTGTAGTTTACTATGCTGTTCAGCGAACTGAATCGGATTGTACATTCCCACCGCAACTCTGTTCTGAAGACTCGCAATCTTTATATTTGACAGACACCACTCTCGTAGCAGTCTGCCTCTCAATGGTCCGGAGCGCCGAACGAGGACGACGTGGGTGCTCAGAAGTCAATGCCAGCTGAGCCTTTTCATTCCCCGCTTGTCTCGTCTCGTCTCTCTCGCGTCGCTTGGTATAGCTTCAGCCGTGGCTGTCTGTCTCTTACTCAAGGTTTCTTCACAACCACAACTTTGCACGGGCGGCTATTTCCCCTTGATGTCTCCCTTTGGAGTTGTCTTTCTCTCACTCTCTCCATCTGTCCACCCTCCTCTCCCCCTCCCCCCTTTTCTCCCTTTGACAAGGTTAATGAGGGGGGCTGAACAGAGGGCGTACGTCTGTCCAGTCCTCCTTATTTATGCTGAATCTTAATGTACTGTGTTGCGCCAAGGCTGTCATTTAATACCCTGCCCCCCCCCCCCCCCCCCCCCCCCCCCCACCCCCCCTCCCCCCCCGCCCGGGGCTGCTGGTTCCTCTTCATGCGACCCACACAGGTGTCACAGTAGGGTTCAGGGACTGAGAGTCCCACAACCAGGAAGAAAGACGTGTACTCTCTGTCTCCCTCTCCCTCTTCACTCCTCTGCTCTGCCAACACCTCCTCCTCCTCGCTCCATCTCTCTGACTCTCCCCACATGACCCCCTCATCCTCCTCTCCCCTCGCTTCTCTTTCTTTCTCTTTCCTTCCGTCTTTCACACTCTGTTCTGATAGAAACTGATAAGGTGTGATTAATGAGGGCCCGTTCTGCACCCAGAATGAAAACATCTCTCAGTGATTAATTCTTTTTATATTTTGTTCATTGAGGGAGGTAGTTGCGCGCACGTGTGTGTGTGTGTGTGTGGTGGCGGAGTGCCCGCCGCAGTTCAATGAGATGCAACATGTGACAAGGCGGCGCTCAGACCTACTCCTATCAGAGCTTCGGGAGGGTCATCAAAGAGAAGTCTCGGTCCTTGCCCCACAATGGTGGAACGAACTTCCCACCCCAGTTAGGACAGCCGAAACCCGTCCAATCTTTCGCCGTCGACTAAAGACGCACTTCTTCAATCATTATCTAAAAAAGTTAATATATACATAAATAAAAATACAACTCTAACCCTAATTAACCTTACTGTCATGCACTTGTCCTAATATACTAACCTACACTATATCACTCAATACTTTGATGAACATTGTTACTCAGCTGATAGAGTTGTACCCTTCCTGCTGTCTTGTTGTACAAAACTTGTAAGTAGTTTTGGATAAAAGCGTCAGCTAAAAGACAAAATGTAAAATGTAATGTAATGTTGTTTTGCTACGGAGTCGTCACTGGAAAACTGAAGGAGAAAATTATTCACTTTGTCCTGATCCCTCACTTAGGTGTCTCTCTCTCTCCTCTCTCTTTTCCCCTGACTGCGCTGAATGCCAGAGACAAATATTGTTTTCTGTATTTTATAGCATTCATAGCAAACTGAAGAACGCCCCCGGCAATTACAGCACAGCACCACTAATATGCCACGCGGCTTGTCTGTCTATTATGTTACGGCCTACACAGACCAATAGACAAGAGGATGTGTCGGTCTATTATGTTACAGCCTACACAGACTAATAGAAAAGAGGATGCGTTTGTGGCCCTGGTTGAAATAGTCGCATGTTGCTTTGCTGCATAATAGCCAAATTCACGATGCTTCCACATACACCCAACCCCCCCCCCTCTCTCTCACTCCCAGAAATGTGAGTTATAAATCACGGTGCCTGTGACGCTCCCAAACGTGCCCGCTGTGTCACATATAAGCCTCTGAATTTTTAAAAGGCGGGAAGGGGGATAAGCGGCGGGCTTGTTGACACATTCCTCCGGCCTGGGAGCGACGCTTAGTCAATGACTCATATCCATTTTTAATGAGCCCTCGGCCCCAGTGATGTACTGTCATTTCACCTTCCAGACCCAGGCCACGCCTGTTACCGCTAACGAGAGAACATCACCGTACCAGCCAATTTCTTCCTTTCTGGTACGGTTGGACCGTGTATAGGTTTATGTTTTTGATGTGGAAGACATGTTGTTGTGGTTCTCCTGTTCTGGTCACAGCTGTTTGCTTAGAGCGCAGAAGGATCGTGTTGAAGTAGAGATGGAAACCAAACACAGGTCACACCGTCACAGTACCGTCGACGATAGCATTGCAGGTCTGAGACAGAATTAAACCTCATTTGGGTGTAATAGCTCACACAAAACATTTGATGGCCTCATGAAGTCAGAGCCCCATTCATTGCCACAGGTATTACAGCCCAGTTCCATCAGCCATTGGATGGGTTTTCTCTAGGGATGCTCGATATTGGCTTTTTTACCGATACCGATATACCGATATTGTCCAACTCTTAATTTCCGATACCGATATCAACCGATATCACATTTTAATGCCGATATCGACCGATAATATTGGACATCCCTAGTTTTCTCTCTTAAGTTCTAGCTTTAGGAGGGAACAGAACTGTCTCGGGCCACAGGGAGGACATTATGCAAATTCTCGAAGGAACACGCCAACATTTGGGTGCGTTCAGTAGAAAGCTATCTGGCTGCACGTTAGCTTAGCACAATGAATGGAAGAAAACAGTGCCGGTTAGCCTTTGGGAGAGGTGTTAGTTGGACAATGCCTAGACTAACCGGCACTGTCCGCTTCCATGCATTGTGCTAAGCTAGGCTAACGTGCAGCCAGATAGCTTTCTACTGAACGCACCGAGAGGAAACTGGTATCTATATTCTTGTCTCTCTCTGGAGAAGACGGTAAGCTAATTTCCCAAAATGTTGCCGTGTTCCTTTCCTCCTAAAAATTAGCACTTTACCAGACAAACAATGCTGATTTAAAATTTGCACATATCACACATTATACCACAAAACAGTTTTGCACATATTAACTTCGTTTTACAGTTATTGTGAGTTATTAAGTATGCCCTCCAGTGATGTAAGTTACACACTGAATCCTTGTGTCGTGTTAATTACGGCTCGATGAAATGACGGTTGGATACATTTTTTTCAGTGAATGGTCATCTGGAGTATCAGCTGTTATCTGTAATGTTTGCAAGTCTTGAGTAGTCTGGATTTATGCTTGTGTGCATAAGCCACATGAAGATAATACAACAACATACAACATATACAAAATACATAGGTACTTAACCCCTTAACTCTTTCTCTGCCAGCTATTATCCTCATCCTGTAGTAAATGTGCCATGCTTTAATATAGGCATTTTCACTGTGTGTTGCGGTGTTTGCAGGGCTATATCTATATTCTATATTATAGCTATGGAGACAATTGTGAAGGTTCGGCGTGGTATAAAAGAGGAGACCCCAAATGCAAGAACACGAGCAGAGAGAGAAGAGGCTGAGGCGACGGGATGAAGTGAACAGGCTTTTACTGAGCAGTTGCAAACAAGAATACAAGTTGAAACTGTTACAAACAAAAGCGAACTGCAAAACCCGAAAATAAACAATACTCAGCAGAGCTGGCAAGAATGTGGACTAAGAGAGGAACGGACTCATTGGGAAATACAAGTGACAAAAGGCAGAGTACGTGACCGAACACAACTATGAAAAACAATACAAGCGACAATGAATGTGAGGAACGGGCAGCTCTATATACTGCCCGTGATTACTAACAAGTGCCAGCTGGTATCAGGTCAGGCTGGTGAACACAAGGCAAAGTAAAACATAACTCACATAATTGATAAAAGCATGTGTAAAGGAATATCTAAAAGGAACAACCTTTAAAGGAACATATGTAAAGATGTTAATAAAAACCTGTGTAAGGAATGAGCCTTAAAGGGACACAAGTAAAGTATTAACCCTTAGAGAATACATGTGTAAGGAATGAGCCTTAAAGGGACACAAGTAAAGTATTAACCCTTAGAGAATACATGTGTAAGGAATGAGCCTTAACACTTTGAGCGCCACGCCTGGTTTTCCTTTTTACCGGCTGAATGCCACCATCGGCGCCAATGTTAACGTTAATATCGCCTAATCTATGTTTTAAATTATGGCTATGTGTCTAATCTGCCCATCGCATTATCAAAGATAATTTTCCAGTCAGTGCTGTCAAGGCAGATTGTTTTTTTTATCGCGTCGTTTCCGTTTCAGAGCAGTTAGAAAAGCCCCCGTTTTGATATAAAAAACAGCTCATTCTGGAGCATTCTATGAAAATCGTCTTTTAGTGGAATATTCCACAACGTTGATATTTGTCGGCCTTTTTATGAATCGTTTTCAAATAAACGCTAGATGATCAATATTATACGTGCACGCAAGCACATTACGGCCGCGCACGGATAATCGCCTCGTTGATTTCCTCTCGGACTTTTACAGTGAAACCGAAAGAAGACATTTCACAAAACAGCCTATATCTTCATCAAACTTACTCTGATTATCCTAACACTGATAACATAGAGTCCTTACCTGACATCAGATGGTATCCAACTGGTATATTCCAATTCCTGATCACCATTCGAAAAAATCAATACGTGTATGGATCCAACGCGATACTGTAGAACTCCATGATCAGCGGGGATCTGAGGTTCCAGAATGAACTGTGGTAACCCCGGCTGGATCAGTGGACTGGAAAATGTGGAGTTTTTCCCCATTCATTTTCATTGAGTCCATTCCAAAATCACTTATGTCATCTGGGAGACGACAGGGGGCGCTTATTTCCACAGTGATCGCCGGCGCCGCTCGGCTATACTCGGGTAGGCTCGGGTGATGCAATAATTTTTCAGACCGCTAAAAAATTAAAAAAATAATAAAATCCGAGAAATCTCGTGAGTGGCATTCAACGTCACTATTAAAAACCCGAGATATCTTGTGAGTGGCACTCAAAGTGTTAAAGGGACACAAGTAAAGTATTAACACTTAGAGAATACATGTGTAAGGAATGAGCCTTAAAGGGACACAAGTAAAGTATTAACACTTAGAGAATACATGTGTAAGGAATGAGCCTTAAAGGGACACAAGTAAAGTATTAACACTTAGAGAATACATGTGTAAGGAATGAGCCTTAAAGTGACACAAGTAAAGTATTAACACTAGAGAAACATATGTAAAAGAGATGAACCTTTAAAGGAACATGAAAAGATAAACCTTTTAAAAACACAAGCTAAAACGCACCACACAACATGAACAGATAAAACACAGCACCAATACTATTCACCAGACCTAGACTAAAATGCCATAGAGTCCAGTATCTGGAGTTGCTGCGTTTGGCCACCAGAGGGCGGCAGAATACCACTGTTCATATTGTTCGGGCATGATCCCTGGCTGGTTTTTGATTGATTGATTGAAAAGTTTATTAACAGATTGCAGAATGGGTACAGTACAGTACAGCTCAATACATACAATTGTTAAGAGGATGCAGACCTGAGAAAGACTTTCGTCTTGTTTCCATCAGGGTCCCCCATTTTCAATTCATCATATGACACACATGACATACAGATAGACAGTACTGCTACATCTATACATTTATGACATACCAGATTTTCAAATACAGTACTGTTTGTGATACTAAAAAAATCCAGAAGAAGAGTATATACATTTGACATAGAAACTGTGCATTGGGGGAGGTTGGGTAGGTGGGGTGGGGCTGTACATTGTAGGTGGGGGGGGGGGGGGGGGTTGGGTAGGGGGGGGGGGACACTGTACATTGGAATACTGACATACATTTGACATGGAAACTGTACATTGGAGGAGGTTGGGTAGGTGTTGGGTTGGGTGGGGCTGTACATTGGAATACTGACAAAGCCATGCTTGGTCTTTATTGTACAACTGGGTTAGGACATTTGTAGGGGCCAGTTTTGAATTGCAGTCTCCCGTAGGTGTTCTTTGAGAGTGTTTTTGAAGGTGGGTAGTGATTTACATTCCTTTACAGCTTTGGGTAGGGCGTTCCACATTGTTGTGGCATAATTGCGAAACGTGTTTAGTCCCTTGTTTGTGCCGAATCTGGGTTTTACATGATTTGTGGAGCTCCCTCTGGTGTTGTGATCGTGGTATTCACTGACATTTGGGAAGTATTTTGACATGTACATGGGTACCTTGGTCGTGTAGTGTATCTTGTAGACCAGGCCCATTGCAAGTTGCTGTACTCTGTCGTCTACTCTAAGCCATCCTAGGTTGGCAAAGTGTGCAGGGGTGAGGTGGGTTCTAGGAGTCAGGTCAAGCAGTAGTCTGACTAGTTTGTTTTGAGATGTTTGTAATTTGGTTTTTAGTGCCTTTGAGGTGCTTTGGTACCATGAGGTGCAAGCATAGTCGTAGTACCCTTGAATGAGTGCTCCTGCCAGAGTCTTCAGGGTATTCTTGTTTACCAGGGAGGAGATCCGGTACAAGAATCGAGTTCGTTGATTGACTTTTTTTATTACATTGGATGCCATTTTGTCACAGGAAAGATTAGCCTCTAGGATGGAACCCAGGTAGGTAATTTCATCTTTCCTTGTGATAATATTGTCACCCACTGTAACTGAGAAGCCGTGAGAAGCTGGGACCATGACAACAATACTATGGCTCATTTTACAGTAACTATCCCTCGTTCAACATGTGAAAAAGAATAAATGTTTTCAAGTATACGTTCGCGTGTTATGCCGTCGTGAATATTGTATAGTTTTAGAGTGATCCTGGCTAATTCCTGAAAACGGCGTTAGAGCGATATGTGAATTTAGCTAAATGCGTTCGCGTTGCTTGCCTGGACATGCTACTGTTTCCAAATCAAAGGTATACAATAGGTATTATGTTTCATCATGGATGCATCAAAGGGGGGGGGGGGGGGTCTATTTTGATGCTCTGATCGCCATCAGCGGCATTCGTTTTGAATACTACATACGTTGATCGCCTGGATCGATATGAAATCATTGTGGGATCAAGGTGTGCGATCCATCTACAAATGGCATCATGAAGGGCAGAACAATCAGATGATGATACGCTAAGAGAGAGAGAGAAAGAGAAAGAGAAAGAGAAAGAGAAAGAGAAAGAGAAAGAGAAAGAGAGAGAGATGGAGCTCAAGGGGAGCCTCGATAGAGAGAGGAAGGAGGAAATAATGGCAGAGAGAGAGAGAGACAGACAGACAGGTGGAGAGTGTTGTCGTGGGTGCCGGACGTTTGAATAGAATGGAGATGGACAAAGCGAGGGGTGATGGAGGGGAGGAGGTGGAAGGGAGAGAGGAGAGGAGCTCAGGGCTTTATTAAGATGTCTCTGTGAGTGTCCCCCCTCCCTGGCCCCTCTGACACCTCTCGTAAACCCCTCTCTTCTCTCCTCTCTCTCTCTCTCTCCTCTCTTGTTTATTACAAAGACTTGTCTTTGGGCTTGGCGGGCGATAACTGTCAAAAGCACCCCCCTTTGTGTGCCTGTGTGTTGTCAGAGAGAGAGAGAGAGAGAGAGAGAGAGAGAGAGAGAGAGAGAGAGAGAGAGAGAGAGAGAGAGAGAGAGAGAGAGAGAGAGAGAGAGAGAGAGAGAGAGATGTACAGTACATGCCTTAATGTGTGTGAGTGAGAGTGCACTTGTGTGCGCGTGTGTGTCTGTCTTTGTCTGTGAGCACGCGTGTGCATCTCCACGTGTGTGTGTGCGCTCTCTTCCTAGGTTCTACTGGTGTGTTTTTGGCTGCAAATGCACTAAAAGCAAAGCAGGACTGTTTCCCCCGAACACTTCTTTTCAAACTTACTTTCAAAACGTACTTTCAAACTTTCCGAAGTGGGATTTCAAACTCAAGCGTACATTTCCCCACTGATTCCCATCACGTCGGTGTCGCAAGACGTGTGCGAGTCGAGTGTGTCTTAAATCTTCTGGCCCAAGTGAGAGAATCCAGCTCCCAGGGGAAAATGGGAAATATAAACGGGTTATTAGAAGATGGCCGCTAGCTTCGTCTGTGGTTCACACAGGCTCATGACCTTGAATGACGTCTTGGCATATTGATTTCCATTTTTGATAAGGTGGCAGATTTAATTTCAAAGCAGCCATTTAAAAAATAAAAAAAATCTTAGCTTTCCTCTGGAAAAGCTCTCATAGCAGGGATGAGTCCTATTGTACACCAGAGATCCTGGAACAGCTCCATGTACATATCTTTGTCACAACGTCGATAACCAAATTGAAGGGATATATCAGCAGATGGATTTTCTTTTTCTTTTACTCTCAAATATTGATATCGGCAGTGGCCCCAAAAATTCAATGTCGGCCAGGCTCTATTTATGAATAATTTAGCCAGTTACTCAAACGCTATATTAAAACCATGGTGCGAGAGTACACGCAGACTGCAAACATTTTGATTAAAGAAATGTATCATAAACCTCCTCGCTGCACTGCCGGTCTGCCCTGTACTGAGACAGACTGGCGCACGCTTCAATAGCAGAGAGATGCAGGGGAAGCTTCTCGTCCACCATATTTGATGATATTCTTTTACTGGGGTGCTTGAATAGCTGCAAATGCATAGCTTTCAATTCCATCCCCATAAAATATAGGCTGGTGCAGCAAGCGAACATTTAGAGGATGTTTTGGGTGTTTTCATAACCCTGTGTTATGGTTTGTAAACCCCAACAGCACGACACAGACAGGTAGTTCAGAGTTAGCCTGGAAGCGAGCAGTACTGGGCCAGCCCTCACACCCTGTTTCATAATGCTAGCAGGGGGATGAGAGAGAATGTGTGAATTTGTGATGTTAGGCGCTTTTTGTATCACAAACAGTACTGTATTTGTAAATCTGGTATGTCATAAATGTATAGATGTAGCAGTACTGTCTATCTGTATGTCATGTATGTCATATATGTTATGATGAATTGAAAATGGGGGACCCTGATGTAAACAAGACGAAAGTCTTTCTCTGGTCTGCATCCCCTTAACAATTGTGTGTATTGAACTGTACTGTACTGTACCCATTCTGCAATCTATTAATCCAATTTTCAATCAATCAACCTGAAATGTGAAATGTGGAGCTGTACCAACATGCAATTAACGGAGTAGCGGTTGTTATGGAGCTACAGTATAAAGTGTTCAACTTGCACACGTAAATTAAGTGTGTGTATTATCGCTAGCAGGTTTGTTGAACCAGATCATAAGAGCTCCTACAGACATTTAATTTTATTATTGGCATCCATTGTCTATAGAGCAGCATCCGATCCATCCAGTAATCTGTGTATGTGATCTGCATAACTAACGCCCCCTCTATGGTTGTAGCCAGGGGTGTAAAGTACTTGAGTAATTGTACTTTGTTACAATACTTTTGGGGATTTGTACTTTACTCTAGTATTATTAGGTTTGTATACTTGTACTTTTACTCAATTACATTTCAGAGAAAAAAAACATACTTTTTACTCCTTACATTTAAAATGCAGACCTACAAAGTACAAAGTACAAATCTCGCAGGTCCAACCATTTTAATTAGTATATTTGTTTCTCTGGCCGAACTAACGTTAACGTTATTAATCCTGCGGCCGCACTTTATTTAAAAACAGCCAATCAAATCCCCATCACTGGAAAATTAACCCGCCCATTCCCATGCTGATTGGTCCTTGTGCAAGACTAGAATGCAGGGATCTTTGATTAAACACCTGCTATCAGAAGAATAGACAGTCAGAAAAATAGTTTTTACTTTTAGTACTTAAGTACATTTAAAAGTAGAAACTTTTTTTTACTTTAACTCAAGTGTGTTTTTAGCCAGATACTCTCACTTTTACTCGAGTAAGATTTTGAGACAGTATCCATACTGTATAAGTATAATTTCTGGGTACTTTTTACACCCCTGGTTGTAGCGCACTCAGAGCGAGTGGAAATACTGACACTTCCTCAAACGGGTTGACATGCCGACAGAGAGAGTAAACAATTCGCTCAACAACGGAGCAGTACTGGGAATAATGCGGAAGCGGTCTCCCTGTCCCTGACTCTCCCTCTCTCTCTCTCTCTCTCCCTCCCTCCCTCTCTCTCTCCCTCTCTCTCTCCACGGTCCACCTGCATTTCACACACAATCGCTCGAGCCGCTCACACGGCTCACACGCGCGCACGGAGTGATGTATCCTCTCTCTCTCTCTGTCCCTCTCCCTCTCTCTCTCCATGGTCCACCTGCATTTTACACACAATCGCTCGAGCCGCTCACACGGCACACACGCGCGCACAGAGCGATGTATCCTCTCTCTCTCTCGCTCGCTTGTTCTCTCTCTCGCTCTCTCTCTCGTACATGTATCACGCTGTGTGGGTGACTGTCACTCAAATCGCTTTTGGGTGCGGAGCCCAGCCCAAAACAGCTTGAAATCTTGAAGTGGAAAAAAGCTGCTTTAGAGTACTTGATTAGAAATACAAAACAATGAATTTTTTTGAAAAGAAACTTACAGATGTGTTCCATAGACTCACAGGAATTGTGTAACATTGCCCAAATAGTGAAAGGAATAGCAAAACATGGGACCTTTAAGCTGTAGCCCTATTTTGAGACGTTTTGCCTAAAGGTACATGCCTAAGTAAAAGGAAGATTGCTCCCCTTCTACAAGGTCAATTTGCATGTTCTTGGTATCTAGGAACATCTAGGGACCTGGGGGTATGTATTCCCAGTGTCAGAAATATTGTGTCTGTTACTAGACTTGAGTAAATTGTAATAAAAAAAGGAGAATATAAATTATGATTTTATTTTGCATCTGTGCCGGTGAATAACACCATGAAAACATTGAGATTATGCTCATTGAGCTCATTCAGCACCTGCTTGAGATCAAGTGTACAAATAATCTAAGCAAATGAATAAAGGGAAGATGATTAAACAGAAGGATTTGTAGATACAGTAATAAATTATAATCCATTTTAATTATAAATTCATATTTGACCTTGAACTTGACCTTGACCTTATTATGGCCAAATCATACATCTATGGATAAGGAAAAGGCTCTTAAATCTGGATTTAGTCATTTCCTCATGGTTTTATGATAAAAGAGATATAATTAACTTTTTTTCCGATAAATTTTTATTTTCGGTAAATCTTATAAAACATCTGTAAAAATGTATGGGGGCCACCCACGTAATATTACGTGATTGCCCGACAACCGTTGGGTGCCAGACCACGTAATAATACGTGTTTGGTTAATTTTTTATTTTAATTTGATTTTAATATCCTATTTAATGCCAGGGACCCGTATGTTGCAGTTTAAGCCTATACTGCGACGCCGAGGGTGCAGTACCAGCCAGATTCTCCCAGGTGGGAGTATCAAGCTGCAGTAAACCTTGTTCCAGACCCTTGTGTTACACTGTAAGGTCTCCAGGCGCAGATTTTTACCAGACAGCAAGGCTATAGGTTCAATCGGTCACATCAAAACGTCTACGGGACATCCGATGCATATGCTGTGATTGATTATGCCGTGGCCCTAATCGACATTGGATGTACCAGATGGCGATCAAACAATTGGAATATTATTTTTGGAATACTCCCGGCCACAGGTAAGGACTATCTGATGTAAATTATGGCTTGATTGTGCAATGTTTGTGCAATGAAACGCCAATGGATTTAACGTTATTAGCTTAGCGCCTTATAACTAGCCTTGCAGGAATGATCTCAGACCATTCCGATATAACGCTCATATTCATCACGCTATAAAACGGGAACGTATTGATGAAAAAAATATTTCTTTATGGCATATTGAAGGGAAGGTTTATACTGTCAATTGACAATGACATTGGACCCATAGCTATAATATAAAATATAGATTTAGCTCTACAAACAAGGTGACACACTCCTATCTTTTAAAGTGTGGCCTAGCTAGAACAGGATGAGGCCAATTATGGCACTGATTGAGTTAACCACTTAACATCCAAGGGCCCACATGGACGATTTGCGATACACCACTTTGCCAACCTCTAGCGGCTCGGGTGTGCATTTCTTTTAATACAATATATATATAGACAAGATCCGTTCAGCGGTTCTCGAGTTACATGCCGATATGTGAGGTGTGCGGCAAAGTACATTACCACCCCCAACTCCCGGGGCTCTAGCTCCGTCAATCATTTGGCGATCTTGAAAATCTTTGGACAGGGTTGTAGCCAATGAGTGTGGCTTTCCAAGGATACCACATATGGGGATCTAATACAGTTATCAGTTATTGATCAATCTATGATAAAGAAAAGCAGGGTCCTCTTATAAGGGGACCTTACAGCTTAACAGGTTAAGACCGTAATCTTTTAAAGGTCAACTGTCCAGGGTGCGACGAGGTGTTGACATTGTTTATCGACTGCGCTTGAGAAGCGCGCTGGCGAGTGTCTGATGGTGAATACGCAGGAGTGGCGGTTGGAATGCCCCACGGGCCCCGAGGCGAGATTGACAGCTCGGGCCCCCCCCCCCCCGATATTTATTGTATTATTAAAAAAAAAAAAAAATAAAAAAAAATCCAACATGAAACAAAACATATCACAATACAATAATAATACGTCAAATGTATATACTCTCTTTTCTGGACTCTTTTCGTATCACAAACAGTACTGTATTTGCAAATCTGGTATGTCATGTATAGATGTAGCACTACTGTCTATCTGTATGTCATTATGTTATAATGAATTGAAAATGGGGGACCCTGATGTAAACAAGACGAAAGTGTTTCTCTGGTCTGCATCCCCTTAACAATTGTATGTATTGAGCTGTACTGTATTGTACCCATTCTGCAATCTGTTAAATAAAGTTTTCATTCATTCACCATGACATGTTTAGGTATTTGGCCAGATCCAGCTTGTCTGTGATGAGAGTGTTTTCTGTCTTTATGATTGACTATCATCATTAGATATTTCAGTTTCGTTATTACAGTAGCTGGCTAACAGTACGTTAGTTGACTAATACCAGAGTCAGAATTGGGTAATATGCCGACTACTGGCAGTGATGCGACCTATGTTACCACATAACTTTTGTCATCTCTGGTACTATGCAGTGCACTATGCAAAACGGCAAAGAGATAGGTAACGTTCGTTAAGTGCCAAATTACCATCATCATGATACACCCTCACATAATTCACAAAGTGTTCACGTGCGCCACCCATGTGGTAACCTAGAAATACCATAGATTGTGGCTAGGTGGTAACGTATATGTTTTCTATGATCACTATGAATTGAAAATGGGGGACCCTGATGTAAACAAGACAAACGTCTTTTTCTGGTCTGCATCCCCTTAACGAGCCGTACTGTATTGTACCCATTCTGCAATCTGTTAAATAAAGTTTTCATTCATTCATTCATTCATTCATTCACATTACGTTAGTTAGCATCCAAGCTAGCGTGATAACGTTAGTAGTACTAGTTAGCTTACCTGCAATAATGTTGTCATCGTCCTTGACAGATAAGACTTGTTAAATCATAATATATCCACACTTTGTGCTGGTCCTCGCCCGGTAAATGTCCCCTTTAGCTGCTCGGCGTCTTCGGATTTTAATACACCATGGTAGCGGTGGTGATGTGGGGGACCCTGATGTAAACAAGACGAAAGTCTTTCTCTGGTCTGCATCCCCTTAACAATTGTATGTATTGAGCTGTACTGTACTGTACCCATTCTGCAATCTGTTAATAAAGTTTTCATTCATTCATTCATTCATGTTTCAGGTGACTTATTATGTTGAACATAGCTTGCGATATTTTTCTCTGATGTCGCGTTCACGTTACGTGGGAAGAAGCGGAAGAACCAGAGGACATCTCGTTGCTACAACTAGGAAGCCTTCACGCATTGACTCGATCAAAACGCCCACATCCATACTTCCGCAATTCGTGACGCGAAGTGGGAGATATCGGGGTCTATAAAAAATCCCATATGTCCTAGTAGGAATTACAACTAGGAGGCTGACGTGAATGGTTTTTCCCAGTCGGAAGCTGATTCTTCCGATTCTTCCCACGTAACGTGAACGCGACATCAGAGAAAAATATCACCTCCGCACTGCTTGTGAGATTTACGTGGCTACGTCACAGCCAAGGAAAGGGAGCGCTGGATTTGTGCAAAACGCCCTGTTCCTAAACCACACGCTATCAGTCGTACTCGTACCACAGTACTGGCAAAACGGGAGGAGCCTAGAATCAAAACAAACGCACCAGTCCCAGTTGCCGTTACCACCAGTTGTGTTCGATCCAGTCCCACACGCGAACGGCAACTCCATTCAGTCCCGGGCCTGGGCCCGGGGCCGGAGGGGGGGCCCGGGGCCCGGGCCCCCCCTCCCGCCAGACGGTGGGCGGGCCCTAAGGCAGCTGCCTCCCCAGCCGCGCCTATAGCTCCGCCCCTGCCCTGGAGAGTTATTTTCCAGGTTGTACACACAGTGTCGGTACAATGACACTGAAAGTAAAAGAGAGGCGAGAGATATGTGGACAAAGTGAATCAAATGAATGGGTTTTGACTGTTCAAATCAATTACATCCGCCCACACACAGAGACAGAGACAGCAGATAGACGGAGGACTAGGACTGAATAAGCTATATTTCTATACCAACGCCTTTCTTTGCGTGAAAAAATACATCAACAAAAAAGTTACTCTTTTGTAAGCAACGTTTATATACAGTAACTTCAATTATATTCCATAAAAGCGTGTACTTTCATGCAAGCATGCTTTTAAAATGAAGGACATCTCCTATTGAATTGAACATCTATCCAAGTGGGTTGTGGGTTGACGTTGAGTGGGGAAAGGGGGGGTGTTGCTACTGCTGGCTACACCTCAGGCTTTGCCAAGAGATGTCTGGAGAAATTCACATTATAATAAGTTACTGTAGCCTATAGCTATAATAAATATATATAGAGAGCAATATATATAGAGAGCATAGTAACTGTGCTATTCTCCAGACCTTTCTTGGCTGAGCCTGAAGTGTGGCCATGAAATAACAACCCCTCCCATCTTCACTCAACTTCAACCCACACATCAGAACAAAATAACAACATATTTATGACGACCAAAACAATTTACATTGCATCTCAGATTAATATCCACAGTCCTAGTCCTAATGTTGAGCTTGTTTGTTTTGTTTTATTAGGATCCCCATTAGCTGTCTTAATTAATGAGCGCTAGTCTTTCTGGGATCCTCACAAGAAAATAATACAACACAATACAAATACAGAATGTTATGTTATTTAATGTAATGAAATGAAATGACATTGAAAGAAATCGTTTTTTTTTTATCAACAATGAATATTGAAGGCCTAACATATTACCACACTAAGTCATATCTGAAAGTGTAACTCTATTGATAAATAAATAATACATTAAAATAAAAATGAATCCCATCTTTACAACATACGTCTAATTTACATCACTTCACTGTTTAATAGTAGGACTTGAAGAAATGTATTCATGTCAAAATGTCTCTGCTGTTTTAAACATCCTCTCCAGATAAATTTTACACCCTTATAAAACATTCAAGTCAAGTCAAGTCAAGAGTTTTATTTGTCACGGCATACAAGTATACAATGAAATGTGGGGGGGTCTTGCCCGCAACGATTGTGCATAATACAATAATATAATAAGAATCCAATAGAACGACATTGTGCAATAATACAAGTAATCAAAGTAGGGCATATCGGTATATGTACATGCATTTTTACAGAGCATGGTAGGACATGCTAGGTCCTGTGATAGTGCAATACACTGTTAGCTACAGATGAGGCACTGGGTCTTTATGTACACTGCTATACAATGCTATATTATACAATCTCAAGTTATCCTATACTATTCTTAAAGTGACCTTTCCTTTTGTAAAGTGGCCATAAGTGTGAGCGTGTGCAGCATGAGTGTGTGTGTGCTCATGTTAAAGTGGCTGCTAGTGTGTGAGCGTGTACCGTGTGTGTGTTGTGTGTGTGCTCATGTGTGCTTGTGTGTGGAGAGTTCAGTGTTCAAGGCTGAATGACAATTTGTTAAACTACAGAAAATTGCTTAGCAGCATCTACCTTATACCAATACCTTTACCATGCATTGCAAGTGTAGAAGGGTGGATTATCCCTGCTTGTGGGAGTAGTAGTACACAGACACTGGGTAGTAGGATACTATAGTATTGGACCTATAAGTACCCCCGTCTTTGGCCTGGAACGTCGTACTGGAGGGCTTGCAGCTGGAGTGGATGGGGCCCAGGAATTACTAACCTGGGGACTGGTACTCTGGTCTCCCTCGCCTTCCAAGGCGGTCAGCAGTAGCTCCCCACACACCCTCACTCCCTCAGTACCTCCGACAGCCCTCCCACACCCAGTGACTGTCAGTTCAATAGTATTATTGGGCTTCCTTTTAAGCAGTACCCTTCCTTGACCACCTGTATAGACCCTTCAAATGCTATTCTGTAAATGGGGTGTAAGGGTTAAATAATTATGCCGTCACAATATTTACACAGAGAATAAAATAGCAAATGGAACTCAAAGAAAGAAACACACACAATGATCCCAATTAAATCTATGTTTAGTGAAGCCTGGGCAGATTATACATTACAACGTTAATGTTTACTCATATGGCACCGGGTGCTCTTGTACTCAATGTAGGGGAAGCTCTTCCCACCATAGGCACCGAGTGCTCAATACATTAAATCACCCCGCTTGTACTGGGGGAACCCAGGCATAGAACGTAGATAAATGTGGGCCCACGTTATCAAAGAAAACCTAACCTAAGCCGGCTTAAATTGTTTGGGGTACCCCTTAGACACTGGTGATTAGCGTTCACTTCAATGGACGTTGCTGTTGATACACACGTGGTACTGTTAGTACTTAGCCAAGATGGCGGACCCACTCTTGTCACCACTAGTCCGGATGACAAGATGGCATCGGCAATCCGCGAGCACAGCCAGCAGGTTGGGGCGAACAGCAGGCAGTGGTTAGCGGGCAGAGCGTGCTGTATGGCGTCCTCTGCTGGTGGGAAGAGGCGTCCTCTGTACCGTCTGGGAAATGTCCACCGCTGCTGTTGCTGGCTTGCTTCCGTCGCGCGAGCTAATACTTTGGCTACCTTAAACACAGCTAAGCTTTGGGTCTCGGCGCACCCTCCTGCTATTCGGTTATACTGTTAACGCAACGTGGCTGGCTACACCACCGATCTCTTCAGCGCCTCGCGCCCGGTAGTCTACTCGAGTCAGACGGAGCCGTTAGCGGCATGCTAATATACCGCACACAGTAACTACTATAACCCGATAACGTTAGACGTTAGTCTCGTTAGCTTAGACGTTAGTCCTTGGGTTCGGTTTCTCTTACTCACACACTATCACGGATACTTCTAGGATAACCCGTCACTAGCAAGTATGTCTCATCACCCGTCGCTCGCTCCGGCGGCGCTCCCCTTCACCGACTTCTTCAACGGGGCTATTCCAAAGCACCTCCCGTTGTGGCTGCGACCGTTCACGGCCAAGTCCAATGTCGAAGAGAGCTTCCTGTTCCCCTCACCTCCAGGTGATTCCCTCTTCCTCGTTGCTTGCTTCTCTCCACTGCTCCGCCTGCCACCACTGCACTCCGCCCCCTGCTGGCAACCTCCACCGGTCCCACGCAAAGACCGCTCCAGAAAGTGAAACAAAGGCTCAATGTTATTGCTAGTAATCCATACTGCATCTGGAGAAGAGTAGCACCTCACTTCGTCGTTAGACTGGGCGAGCTATCCAAAGGAACACTGTTAGTCTATCCAAAGGAACACTGTCAGTCTATCCAAAGGAACACTGTAAATCACAAGTTATACACACACAGGGAAAATAACAGTTAGTTAGCACTACTGAATACTTTGTAGAATATTCAGGCTGCTACACAAGCATCTATGAATATGCAAATTGACAACAAGCAACCATTGATATTTACCAGGAATTCCAAGTCGGCAGCTTATAATTCGTTCAATACATGCTAATAGTAATACATACTCAGCTTTCTGTGTCTGCTGAAGCTAAAGGTGTTAAGTTATCACTTGGACCATGATAGGTTTGACCCCTTAGTGACATCACACATGTAATTCAGAAACCTACCATCCAGCTCGTACCACTGCGGTTCAGGGGGTTGACCAATAATGGAGGCAACACAACGGCAACTTTTGTCATGCATGTTGGGGGTTGACGAGGCAACACAACGGCAACTTTTGTCATGCATGTTGGGGGTTGACGAGGCAACACAACGGCAACTTTTGTCATGCATGTTGGGGGTTGACGAGGCAACACAACGGCAACTTTTGTCATGCATGTTGGGGGTTGACGTTTCGCTGCCATGGTGATGCTGACCCCCCTCCCCCCTCTCCTCGTTAACCGAATGAGAAAAAATAAACTGATTATCAACAGATGTTTGTTCCCCCCCCCCCCCCTCGCTAGAGCTCACTGCTAAGCCCAGCTCGCATCGCCTCCTGCTAATTAAGTTTGTTTATAAGGTATATTAAGTTCAGGAGGCACGTAGGCGTATACGTAACCTTCACAAAGTACAGAGAGAAGAGAGAGAGACAGAGAGAGGGAGAGGAATCTTGCTCGATTTTGTGTGAAGTGTAATCGCTGATGTGGAATGAGACAATTTGAGTGAATAGTATGGGAGAACTAAATTGAGAGCTATATAAGCACATATACACCCACCGCTAACACCCACAACATGCTTAATGAATAATTTGAAATACTTTCTTTCAGAAATATTATCTTCTTCTCATGAATCTGTATGCTGAAATTGAAGTCTATAAAAGGGAGGCAGGGAAAGCTGTTTTTTTCCTTTTTTTTAAAGGCTCCACTAAAGTAAAAAATGATATCCAGTAATAAAATGGGGCTATTTAAGACATTGTACGTTGTTTATATAACACAAAACACAATGTATGCTTCCATAGTTACGCAGATGACACCTAATTGTACATCTCTGCTGAACCAAATGATCACACAGCTATTAAGCTAACTTAATTTCCGGTCCTATAACAAAAAGAGAAATGTCACAGAGCAATATGGGGCAACTTACAGTACTCCTTGGATCAAACCTGAAGTTACAAGTCTTTGTCTATGTTATAATAGACTCAGACCTAAGCTTTAACCCTTGAAAGCCGAGCGTTCCAGTACCCGGCCGACCGACAATAATTTAAATAGATCAATATAGTCCGTATTAATTAATGTAGCCAAGAGTAAAGACCCTAACCCTATCAAAACAGAAGTCAATGTGTATATTTTCAGCACTACGTTTGCTTACCAATGCTTTTAAGTGTTACATGAATACATATGAGTTCATCATAGAAATCTCAGCGCATTGAGTCGGAAACCGGCGGATATTGATGCAAGGAAATGGCGCAGCCATTCGTGGGTGTAGTTTCATAAAACTACACTACCCAGCTCACACCAGCCCCTGTCAAACTTGGAGGCATCTGGCGTGAAATTATTATTGAACGTTATTTTTCGTGATTATGTCTCACAAACCTGAACACTATTGCCATGAAATAGAACGTAGTTTTTATTTTTTTTATTTTATCTTTTTCCCCCTCCTTTTTCCTCCAATTTTTCCCATCCCAATGTTAGTCGTTATGCCAATTCCCAATCCCCTTCCTGGTCGCTGCGCACTTACCACCAACAGTCGGTCTGGGAGAGTGGAGGCTATCACGTGCTTCCTCCGACACACGTCTAGCCAATCAACCGCTCCTTTTCACCTGGCAGCGCGGACTCTCACTGAGAGGGTGTAACGTGTGGAAGGATCACACTACCCCCCTTAGATCCTATCCGCGCTGAGTAGGCGCCCCGACCGAACTGTAGGAGTCGCTGTTTACAACGACCCGGACCCACCCCGCCAGCTTTCCCACCCTCTAATACAGCCAATTGTATTAGTGTGAACGGCCAGCCAAGCTGGTGACAACGCCGGAGCTGTGAGCTGGATTCGAACAGGCAAAACCAGCGTCTCTGGTGTTGGTGACGAACGCAATCTCCGCTACGCCACCTGACCGCCCTACGTAGTTTGTTTCTTTACCTGTCTGTGAATTTCTAGAAAGAAACGCGTCTCAATCTGATGAAAAATGGCGGAGCTATTTACATTATAAAAAAGTAACTGTACTTTTAGAAGATTTCATTCACGGCTTTTGCTGCCTGTCAGGGTCGCCTGGTGGTACTAAATCCAGATTGAACTCTGCCATTGGAAAGAGGAGATTTGCTCCCATCCATAGATGTATGACTTGGCAATAATAAGGTAATTTATAGGCCTGATATTCTATATTCTATATTCATATTTCAAATAGCATGTGTCCGAATGTCAAAATGCAGTACTGTATTCTACAAAAAAAACTGTAAATTATGAGCTCCTACTTGGGAAGCTATTATCATTTCAATGAATGTTCTATTAAATTAATGAATAGTTACTTGGTTAACAGACAACAAAGGGTATTGTTTATTGGGACACTTTCAGATATGGAAACCCTTCAATGTGGCGTCCCCCAAGAAAGTTGCCTTGGTCCTTTGCTTTATTACATTTGTGTTAATGATTTACCTTACGTATTAAGACCTTAATTATGCAAAGAATAAAAGCATCTAACCAGGCGAATTAAAAGCCTCCAACCTCTTTAATGACAACTGTAATTCTCTATCCCTCTCCTCCTTCCTCTCCTCCCTGTCTCTCTCCTCCTTCAACTCCCTATGGATAGCCGCCTTCTCCTCTAACTGAAGACAGGCTAAACGCAGCTTAAAACATGCTTCCAATCTAGGACTAGAAGAAGGAATAGAACGACCCCTTGAACCCCTCGCGTCATCACTATCGGTAACAATATCCTCAACCTTCCCAATTTTTCCCAACTTTTAGGAATAGGCGCTCTTAACTCTGCATGGCTAATTAGCCATTCATAGAAACTAGGTTGACAGCTGTCTAGTCTCCTTTTTTGAATGAACATCGCCTTGGCCGAGACACACAGACACTTATTTTATCCAATAAACTCAAGACTTAAAAAAAGAAACGTCCACTAACTTCTTGCTTCATTACTTCCGTATTAAATGTCATTCTGATTATGCATATTGATCAGATACAAATCTTGAAATTACATTTTACTCTTATAATAAACTTTAAACTTTCATGCATCTTTTTCCCATAACCCCTTATTTATTGAATTGCTTGCCTAGGACTTCACCAAAACTGCGCACAGGTCGAAACTTCTTTTTCCATACTTCGCTTGGCAATTAATCAAAACAGCGCATATGCATTAAATCTTTGCCAGGAAAACGTATAGTCATAACCTTTAAGTTTTTGTTATGTGCGTCTTATATTTAATTTGAGATATAATATACTGTATAACTATATAACATGTTAACGGGTCTCTCAGTGGAAGCCAGCGGCGAGGCGTATGCTGATTGCCAAAGCCTGCTTGCAGCGCCATAATGCAGAATATCTTTTGAAGATTAATATGAGAGAGAAAAACGGTAGACTCTGTTGGTGCATTTCAACAAACCTTTATTGATATATATGTAACGGTTGTGACAACGTCACCTCAAACGTCGATGCCCCGAGTGGGAGTCGAACCCCGGTCTCCCACACCGCGGGCAGCAACACAGACCGCTATACCAAGAGGTGAATTCACTTCTAAGTAATGGGTCTATGTGTCTTTTGAGGATGTGAGAGTGAGTTTAACCCATAGCACTGCTACTCACCCCAGCCCTTCTTGACTGCGCTTCACGATACCATCCGTTACATATACACCAAGACAAAGACTCGGGCCAAAACGTGGAACCTCTCTCTCTCTTGTCGAGTTTTGTCTGACTCCATATGAGACCTTGTCTTCTTCTTATACCTTGAAACAATCTTTTTGAAAAAACACTCTGCAAAGATATTTGACACTCAATCTCTTTGTTCTTTCCTAGGAAAATGCCTGGCTCCAAGAGGAGGGATTTATGGTGCATACAAATCAGTACATAACATACCTAGCCTTAAGTTGAACCCTAAAAGGTTAAAGTATAGTTCATAGAAAGTCACCACTTCCTCAACAGATGCCAAACTAAAATGACTAGCAATGCCTTTAAGCACAGGCCCTTTGGTTTATAAAAAACACACTACAGCAGCACACAGAACATGTTCCCATATATTAAAAACCAACACAAATAGAATACAAGATAATACGAGCACACAAATACTAAAAGCATTTAGAAAATGTCTTCACATTTAAATGAAAAAGACAATGTAAAAAGTATGAGCACTCCGTGGCAAGAAAGCATGGAATTTGTACTTGATCAATCCAATTAAATCATTGGAATGATCAATTCCAATGAGGCACTCTAGCTTCAAATCGTTTTGAGAATGGAGCAGCATAGCTGTCGGCTGAACACATGTGGGAACATGATATGAAATTAGCTGTGAGGGATTAGCTGTTTGTTACACATCGTAAAGCAGCATGATCTAGCGTTAATTGTGTGGTAACCAGCTAGTGTTTCAGTTCCTCGGTTGCATTTTGAGAAATCATAACATGATTTGGAGACTTCTGGTTTGGCAGTCAGAGTTAGTTTATTGTATATTGACATATTTATAGTTAGTTATTACTGAGCTAATTTAGCTTGGGTCTACAAAAACTCTTTACATCCCAAATACAATGAGGGAACAGGAGTTGTGTCGGCAGCAATTGCACACATTTACATCGTCAGCATCACACAAATGACAAAGCACCACACACAGTAGATGGTCAACTATATAGCCTACTGTACATATAACTCTCAATAGAGAGCATAGCACTGCCTATAGTTTACATCAGTGCAGAAACTTAGAGATGCATTAGTTTCCAAATAGAAATTTGAGATAATTAGGACTTGAGCTGATCACGAGTCACGACATAGATAATAAGTTTACAGTATAGAATGACAGTATATTTTTGTCTGGCCTGCAGGGAGATTCGGCGGCCGGCCAAATACGAGTCTATATTAGTTTCTGAGTGACTGGCTGGGTGACTCCTCGTTGTTGAAACACACCTGTGTGAGTGTTGTAGTCTCCTGACTCCTCGTTGTTGAAACACACCTGTGTGAGTGTTGTAGCCTCCTGACACCTCGTTGTTGAAACACACCTGTGTGAGTGTTGTAGCCTCCTGACTCCTCGTTGTTGAAACACACCTGTGTGAGTGTTGTAGCCTCCTGACTCCTCGTTGTTGAAACACACCTGTGTAAGTGTTGTAGTCTCCTGACTCCTCGTTGTTGAAACACACCTGTGTGAGTGTTGTAGCCTCCTGACTCCTCGTTGTTGAAACACACCTGTGTGAGTGTTGTAGCCTCCTGACTCCTCGTTGTTGAAACACACCTGTGTGAGTGTTGTAGCCTCCTGACTCCTCGTTGTTGAAACACACCTGTGTGAGTGTTGTAGCCTCCCGACTCCTCGTTGTTGAAACACACCTGTGTGAGTGTTGTAGCCTCCCGACTCCTCGTTGTTGAAACACACCTGTGTGAGTGTTGTAGTCTCCCGACTCCTCGTTGGTGAAACACACCTGTGTGAGTGTTGTAGCCTCCTGACTCCTCGTTGTTGAAACACACCTGTGTGAGTGTTGTAGCCTCCCGACTCCTCGTTGTTGAAACACACCTGTGTGAGTGTTGTAGCCTCCTGACTCCTCGTTGTTGAAACACACCTGTGTGAGTGTTGTAGCCTCACGACTCCTCGTTGTTGAAACACACCTGTGTGAGTGTTGTAGCCTCCTGACTCCTCGTTGTTGAAACACACCTGTGTGAGTGTTGTAGCCTCCTGACTCCTCGTTGTTGAAACACACCTGTGTGAGTGTTGTAGCCTCCTGACTCCTCGTTGTTGAAACACACCTGTGTGAGTGTTGTGGCCTCCTGACTCCTCGTTGTTGAAACACACCTGTGTGAGTGTTGTAGTCTCCCGACTCCTCGTTGTTGAAACACACCTGTGTGAGTGTTGTAGCCTCCTGACTCCTCGTTGTTGAAACACACCTGTGTGCGTGTTGTAGCCTCCTGACTCCTCGTTGTTGAAACACACCTGTGTGCGTGTTGTAGCCTCCTGACTCCTTGTTGTTGAAACACACCTGTATGAGTGTTGTAGTCTCCCGACTCCTCGTTGTTGAAACACACCTGTGTGAGTGTTGTAGCCTCCCGACTCCTCGTTGTTGAAACACACCTGTGTGAGTGTTGTAGCCTCCTGACTCCTCGTTGTTGAAACACACCTGTGTGAGTGTTGTAGCCTCCTGACTCCTCGTTGTTGAAACACACCTGTGTGAGTGTTGTAGTAGTGCATGCATCAAGTTAAACATAGGCTATATATGGTACACATGGTACACACATAGTAGTTTACATTAGTCATATTAACAGACATATATCTCCACTGGCATGTATCCGGGTCGCTTCCTCTTATCCTGGGATTGGACCGAGAACCTCAAGCAGGTAATTCGTGAGGTGACACCCCAAAGGTGACACCGGAAGTTCAAATTGAAAAGCAGTTCGAAAACTGAACATGTTGAATGCAAATAGGCAAAAGAAAAGAAAAGAAAAGAAAAGAAAGTGGAATAAAGTATAATTGTGGAATAATCTACCAATTTGTTTGGACATGTTTGAATGTTTGAATTAAGACGGTTCCTCCTACGCAGAGCATAATAGAAGGCCCTGGAGATATTGTTAACACAAAGCACAACACTAGACTTCTGTAATAATTGCAATTATGTTGTTTTTGAGTTTCTTGTTTTTGAGGTGTTTCCTTTATGTTTTGTCACACGTTCTTTAAGTGTTTTATTCTTATCTTGCCCACACGGTGGATGGGGGGGTGGGGGGGTGGGGGGGGGGATATTGCCTTCGCCAAACTTTCTCTCACTATTTACTCCTCTTGGAATTGGTATGATGGAATTGCCCAGGGATCGGAGCGCTCGAGATGCGCCGCTTAATAACACCTGCACCCTAAAGAGGCCTGTCATCGTCACGGTATGAGACAAGCCCCCCCCCCCCCCCCCCCGCCCCCCATGCCTCCTTCCTCACTTGTCTTCATTTAGAACAGCTAGTCGACAGGGTTTAGGGCAGGACTGGAGGAAGTTTGTGTCACCAGGCCTGATTGTGGATGAGTGTTTGCTGATGAGAAGATGTACTTGTAGGTGGGGTCTCAAGTGTGTGTGTGTGAATGTGTGGTTGGGAATTGGGTGTGGTAGTTGGGTGTAGTAGTTGGGGGGGGCTGTTTGTTTGATTGCATGAATGTGTAGTGCTTGCGTGTGTGTGTGTGTGTGTGTGTGTGTGTGTGTGTGGCACCTCCCCTTTATAAATTCTATATACTTTGGAGTGATTTTGGAGTGATTAAAAAAACATCCCCTTCTATCACTGGCTTGGCGGTAGATTAACAACTGAGCCCGCTGCTACCTTCAAAGGACAGTGGTGTTAAAGCTGATTCACTGGCTAATCAGGTTGAAAGTGAGGCAAGGTGAATCAAGATCAGGACTGAGGAGGAGTTGTAATTCCAACTTTAACATCATGGTGATCAATAAGGCTAATTATTGAAATATAGAAAATATATATATTTTTCACTTAGATAAAAATTATGTTAGAAATATGCCTACCAGTAGACAGTTTAATAAAATGTGATTTTATTTGAATGAGTTGAATAACTAATTTCATGTACATTTCATGTAATAGGTACATATGTACCTACCTTGTTTTATTCAATGTGTTAGTATTACTGGTAGCCTACATTCTAGTCAGATAGGCTATACTTGGATTTTCTTTAAAAAAAAAAGATTGAAAAGGGCTGGGGGTAGGTTGGGGGGGTTGTCTTACAATCAAGGTTGTTTTAAATTCGGGGTAAATGTGGGATATAGTGTGTGTGTGTGTGTGTGTGTGTGTGTGTGTGTGTGTGTGTGTGTGTGTGTGTGTGTGTGTGTGTGTGTGTGTGTGTGTGTGTGTGTGTGTGTGTGTGTGTGTGTGTGTGTGTGTGTGTGTGTGTGTGTGTGTGTGTGTGTGTGTGTGTGTGTGTGTGTGTGTGTGTGTGTGTGTGTGTGTGTGTGTGTGTGTGTGTGTGTGTGTGTGTGCGTGCGTGTCCCAATGAACTGACAAGTTTGTCTCCATTCACGTCTGTGTGTGTCTATCTGTGTGTGCATGATGTGTCCCACGCTTGGGTAATTAGATTGCATGGAGAAAGGGCATACCTGCTATGATTTTCAATTAGGCCCCACTGTGGCTCAAGGCTGCGGCTCACCCACCATTGTGAACGAGCGATGACCTGGACTCCTCATAATCAAGATTTAGAAATTCCAAATATCTCGTGTCTTTCATTCTCGTGGTATTTGTTGTTCATAGACTTTCGTTGCAATCCATTGCCCTTCTCCCTCCCCCCTGGTTTCCTGTCACTCACTGTCCTATCCAATAAAGCAGAAAATATATCTCTTTTATCAAACCTGTTTTGCAGACAATACTGCTGCATAAAAAGCAATTATATTAACCAAATGCCAATACAAAATGTTACATACTGTAACTCCTGGCACAATATAATAATATGAGAAGAACATAAATAAATACTAATGTAAGAAAACTTTATTATCCCCCAGGAGGGCACTGGAGTTGTTGTCAGAAACACTACATACTGTACATGGTGAAACAAGGGTCCTCACAGAGACGTCAACACCCACACATGAGCGGTACTTTGGAATCTGTGTGAGCCCTCACCACTCACTCATTTAACCACTGGAACGTCTCCGTTCATAAACCATTACGGCGCACCTGATTTTCTACATCCAATTCTATTTCTACAGCTGCGATGGGTCTCACTAGCACAGCCATGGAGAAAATGCCACTAATTCCCGCCAGGAACGGGTCAGATGACCCGACAGCTTATATGAGAAATATGAGAAAAAGTGTAAACTATATAATTACCTCTGAATATAAAAATATGAGGTTTACCACAATGAAGTGTAGGTTTGAGTGACATAAAAAAAAAGTTTAATAAAAAAAAAAAATATTATAATTTTTTATAATTTTTTTGGATGGAAGAGACACACACTGACGGACAAAGAGCCACATGCGGCTCGCGAGCCACGGGTTGGCCACCCCTGCGCTAGACGCTCGCAAAGTGCTGTGACTTTCGTCTGTTCCAACGGCCCATTATGTGGAATAACGTTCTAATTACATTTTCCTGAAGTCATTTTGAAATTTCAGAAACCGTGCCAGATAAAACGTGTACTTTTAGGAAAAGTTGTTGAGTGACAGAGCTGGAGCTCAACCGAGTGACGAGGATACATTTATTGAAAATGCCTAGGGGTCATGTGACCCCTTGTCGGCTGTGCTAGTGTTAAATCGTCAAAATTATAACTTTTTTCATGTATATAGGTATATCAACTACAATACAAGGTTCACTTGCACATTTCCATGTTGTAAACACGTGCCAGAGAGCTGAATGAATGAATGAAAACTTTATTTAACAGATTGCAGAATGGGTACAATACAGTACGGCTCAATACATACAATTGTTAAGGGGATGCAGACCTGAGAAAGACGTTTGTCTTGTTTCCATCAGGGTCCCCCATTTTCAATTCATATAGACATTTATGACATACACAACATGCTGATTACCAGAGTCTCCAGAGCAACCTGTGTAGTATTCCCCCTGTGCGTCCAAAAGGTGCAACTCTTTCTGCATTGATTTCATTGAATGATGGTAGAAATGAAATGAAATAAAATAAAATATTTGTATTTGACCGATTAGAGAAATATTAGAGAATTCAGGTCCTTGGTCTTCTGTCAACCTGTCTGCGATGCTTTATCAGACAGACACACGGACAGGAGAGATTGCAATACCCCCTTTCCAGTGCGTTGTGCGCGTGGGTGGACAAATGTTGTGCAGAACTGCAACAAACTGCCTGCTGCTCACGAGCACCATCTTGAGTGTGTGTGCCTTGTCGGTTTACATGATCTACATTTGACACGGTCTTACTTATTAAAAAAGGTAAGACATGGAAATGTGTGGACCTGCTCAGCTCATAATGATTCTCATGGACATGAAGACAGCTCCTTTCTCAACTGCTAACGGTCAAACTATACAGAATCTGGACGAAACCGCCTGGCGCTATTTCTTTTGAATACATGATGAGCATTCTGTAAGCATGGTGAAAACACGACTAAATGTGTTAAATGGATTTTGTTTTATCTAGCAAGAGTGCTGCAGCTGACCATGGTATAACAGAAATTATTAATTATGAGCACGTATGAAATATGAATTGATGACACACTAATATGAACATTCAAATTCATTCACACACACACACACACACACACACACACACACACACACACACACACACACACACACACACACACACACACACACACACACACACACACACACACACACACACACACACACACACACACACACACACACACACACACACACACACACACACACACACACACACACACACACACACACACACACACACACACACACACGCGACTGGTTGCTGCTACGGTAGTTGGAGAATAACCTAAACGGACGTGAAAGCGATCATGCTTTTTACACGTGTTGATAATCGGGTGGTGCTGAAAACACCTACTCATCCACGTAATGAGGACGGAGGAGGGGGGGGGGGGGTGCAGGCATCGAGGAGAGAAGACGGGTGGGGGGGGGGTGCAGGCATCGAGGAGAGAAGATGGGTGGGGGGGGGGCGGGGGGGCGGTGCAGGCATCGAGGAGAGAAGACGGGTGGGGGGGTGCAGGCATTGAGGAGAGAAGACGGGTGGGGGGGGTGCAGGCATCGAGGAGAGAAGACGGGTGGGGGGGGTGCAGGCATCGAGGAGAGAAGATGGGTGGGGGGCGGTGCAGGCATCGAGGAGAGAAGACGGGTGGGGGGGGGTCGGTGCAGGCATCGAGGAGAGAAGACGGGTGGGGGGGGGAAGCGGTGCAGGCATCGAGGAGAGAAGACGGGGGGGTGGGGGGGGGGGGGCGGTGCAGGCATCGAGGAGAGAAGACGGGGGGGGGGGGGGGGGGGGGGGGTGCAGGCAGGCGGGTGTGTTTCCACCAGGCGCTGCCTGTGACTTATTGATTTGATCGAGCGTGCCGATGGCTTGATTGACTGATTGTTATCCTCATTCGCCTCACTTGCTCACTTTAGCCCCGGCTCCACGTCAGGGAGGCTCCCGTCGGATCGGAATGGATCTCGGACGACACGAGTTTGTGCAGATCAGTGCCAACCTTTTCCTCATTCAAGTGTAGTAGCTATACTGCTGTTTGTTTGGACTCTCGCTCTCCAAATAGAAAGAAATCGGTAGCTCCCACCACATATAATAAGTTTGAATGAAGAATGAATCCCTTTGCTGCCCCTGGGGGAATTTGCTTTGCACAATGAGCATCACAGAACATCAAAAAACCATCAATGCCATACAGTACATACATGACAGCACATAATAGAACATAACACATAAATATGCATAATAAAAAAAAGAAAATGTATTCTCTAGTTGACTGAGCTCGTGATACAGTATTCAGATTCAGATGCATTTATTGGCCATTAGATTTGCATACAATGGAAATTCTGTCTATGGCACTGGCATATGATATGTATGCACACTATAGACAACAAACAACAATGCACAATAATTATACATTAATATAAGATAAGGACTAACACTAGACAACAGCTACATTTAAAAAAGAAATGCAACATTACTTAATACGGACTGTATTGATCTATTTATGACGTGAAAAAAATCTTGTACCGGTACTGGGCTTATCAGGCTTAAGAGTTTAAGAATGAACTAGAAGAGTATGCTCCATAGAGAGCAAATCACCGCCAGGCGGTATGCCTGCCATTAGAAATACCGGCTCTCGATCAGAAATGAAAGCCGAGGTCACAGTGAGACATAAAAATACTAGAATACGAAGGACAACTTTCTCAGATCTGTTTGCCCTGCATACTCTTTTGCAATATATTGGTAATCGTGTTGAATGGGAACGTGCAACAAACGCAGTCCAGATGACTGGTGTGGACACCACCAATGTGAATTTACTCTGAAATACCTCATGAAACATTACACTGTGAAACATGACAACGGAGCGCAGCGGGAGAGAGGATTAAAAGAGGAAATAATGAAATGAGGGAAATTGTGTTCTTTGCCTGCTTACATTTGAAAGCCATTGCAGGAGTGGAAATCATGTTCTCTGTTTGAATTGACAACCTGTTGAGTTCAACAGAGTCTGGTGGGCTGCTAACGTTTAGTCATCAGTCACACTAGCCCTGAGAGTGATACCACTGACCTTTAACCTCTTAAGCCCGACGGGTCCGGTACCGGACCCAAGCCATAAATCCATCTCTCCAGACTGTATGGATTAATGTTGCGTTTTTTTCTTCTTCAAATGTAGCCAAGAGAAACTTAGACTAATCCTGTCAAAACAGTAGTCATATTGTATATTTTCAACAATACGTTTGTTTACCAATAGGTTAAACTGAGTTTCAATTTGTTAAACTAACCACGAGTGGTCAGTACGATCCAGCACTGAGAGATGGGTTGTCGGGCTCTTTATGCAGCAGGTGTCTCTGCCTCAGGACACGCCCAGCTGCTCCGCATTGCCCTTGATTAGACTCCACAGGTAGTGACGAGGTGGGAGCCACAACAAATATTTTAAAGGGGCTATAGATAACATTCAGCCACTAGATGTCACACTAGTCACACTAGAGCACCAGCATGTAATTTATCGCATCCCATATCAGGTGCATTCTATGTGGAGAAATATGGTGGGGAAACATGCACACAAAATGTAAACAACACCATGTTTTAAATGATTAGTTTACATACTATTTGTATGCACCTTTAAGCAGTGACCTCTGGCCCCATGAGTTTTTATTTCTCTCTCTTTCTATCTCCCAACCCCCCTCGCCTCTTGCTTTGATTAGCTATTAGGCATAAGCTCTAATATGATGTAGTACCTCCGCTTCTATATGCACATTATGAGCTATACCAGTAAGTCAACCACTGAGAGATTATTTTAATATTTCTGTCCATATCTTTCGATAAGTAGTTGAAAAGCACATTAGAAGCCTGCCCCTGGCTCGAGTCGTGATGGGGTAGTCAAAGTACAGGGCTATATTGTTATGATTAATAATTAGTCTGCAAGGTTAATGAAAACACGGGACACATTCCTGATAAGAGGCTAAGTGGAATAGGGAGGACTGGCAGCAAACTAAGTGACTACATCATACTATATCATATAGTATACTATATTATACTACACTATATTATATTGGTATACACTATACAGTATTATACAATATTATTTTATATGTATACTGTTAATTGAATATATTATTATTCTATGTTAAGCTGCTATTATTACTAAACTCCTACTAGCCTATACTGTAATGTAATAACCATCATCAATAATACACTCATACTTACGCACAGACGCAATTTGTGTAGCACGCGTTCGCATCCATCTTTGTTTGTACACGTTATGTCCTTTGCTCTCTTGTTATAACCTCCCTCCTGGGGTTTATATTTCATATCGCTTCTCTCTCATGTTTGCAATCATCTCCCCCTGACCTATGCCCCCCGTGAAGGTAATGACACCCTCAGAAGGGTGATTCAAAGAAGGACCCCCCCCCCCCACCCCAACCAAGAGAAGGTCAGGTGTGTGGGACAAGTTGGAAGCTGAAGATGTTTTTCTGTTTTTCCTTTTCCTGTTTGTACCTTTTTTTCTTTACTACACACTTTTTCTAAAATGTTTCTACAGTTGAGCTTAAGAGAAATACAGTATGCCTGGAAGTGGAAAAAGAGGGAAAATCTGATCTGAATAAAGCCTATAGCTTTGATGCTCTTCCACTCGACCGGGAACAAAAGACACAGTTTGAAAGAGAATATGAAAAGCCACCTTATCCGTTCCAGTAAGTAGTGTAGGCTGTGTGTCGTCAGACCTGTAGGCTAGGAGGAGGAGGAGGGGGAGGAGAGGCTGACTCTGCAGTAATGTCTTGGCCATGGTTAGCCCTGTGGGGCGGTCCCGGCGATGGAGAGTGAAGGCTATTCTACTGCAGCCTGCATTTGACTGATGACCCCTTTCCCCTTTCTGCTGACTCTCGAAAAGGGGCGGGATTGGGGGAAGCCACACATATAGCGGGGAGCACACAAACACACACTCGACCGTATGCACACACACTAATACGTATTCACAAAGGGATCTAACGCAAACATTGTGGACTAGGTA
>NW_028170708.1:0-5000 GCF_963971535.1 Notolepis coatsorum | reverse complement strand
AGAAATGTACAGCCTGGTTCTGTGGCTACAGAACATATCAGAGAGAGTGATGGAGTGGCTCTTTGATAAACATGTCAAGCGGATGGGTAAATTATTTAATGATGACAAGCTAAGATACTCTGTACCGGAACACCTTATATATACAACATTATCAGAATGGGTGATGTTTATAATTGTTTTTTTTCACATATGCTCTGTCTCACATGAATGATTTGTCAGTTCAGCTATAGGTTTAATAATCATGGTTGAGAGATGGTCAAGTGTGCGACCATTTTAACTGAGGGGTTGTGATGTATTGTAATGTATTTTAATGTATTTATTTGTATGTATTTTAGTGTATTGTAACCTATACTGATTCCTACTGTGTTTTAATTATTGTACTATGTCTTAATTATTGTAGTGCTCATGTCACCTGCCCCAGAGACTACAGTTGAAAATTAGCCAACCTGGCTAAACTGGCATATTTACAGTCAAATGTTCCTTAATATACACCACTGTCTCTGTATTTTAAACCAATAAATACAAATACAAATTTAGTCAACGTGACACCTTTAATTATGAAATTATTTTGTAATTTTATAATTAAAGTTGAGGCCTCTGGCAGCAGTATGACACACCGCGCCGTGACTCCACTCTCAGCTAAGAAACCTGTGTAAGCAGTTCAGAGAGGTGCTGAACCATGACACCTCCCACATGGCCATCTACTCTGCTTTGCTGTTGGTTTTAATTGGTTTCATCTGTATTGGAAAGCGAAAGAACACGTTTACTGATACTATATGAAAGGTTTTATTCCAAAGCACATTATCCATTTTTATAAAAAAAAATAACAAAAAAGAAAGAAATCTGATCAAATGCAGCCAAAGGCATTCACTGAAATTAATTAATTTGTTTGTAATTAAAGGTCATACTGTGAGATAGCTTCAATGATATGTTATAATGAGTTTCACTTCTGCTGCCAGCCTTGTACTTTGTAAGACAAAGTGGTCTTCATCAGTACTCTCCAGAGAGAAGACCAATAATAGCTGGGCGCTAGTTTAGTGTAAAATGGTGGGCGGTGTTGAGTCTGATGTCTGCTCATATCTCCTGGTATCACCTGACATATCCTGACATCACCTGACATCACCTGGTATCACCTGACATATCCTGATATCACCTGACATCACCTGGTATCACCTGACATATCCTGACATCACCTGACATCACCTGGTATCACCTGACATATCCTGACATCACCTGACATCACCTGGTATCACCTGACCAGTGATGCCACAGATTACTTGTAAAAATAATCTGATTACCGATGACTGATTACTCCTTTAAAAAGTAATCTAGTTACTTTACTGATTACTTGATTATCAAAGTAACTTAGTTACTTTGAAAGTAACTAGGTTACGAAGTCGTCGTCGTCCCCCCTGCTGCTGCCACAACATAAGAATGACAAAATTTTTTATTTTTTTTTATAATGCTTTATTGAAAGGGCATAATGTCATAAATCATGATTGGCTGCTCAGACAGGTCACCATGCATGAGACGTCATCAGCCATCAGGCCATATAAGGTCACAGCTGTCCACCTGCTCAGGCACTCTAGGACAGTGGTTCCCAAACTAAATAAAATAGAAAAGTATATAATATGATTAAAAAAAAAGAATTGTAAAACCGTTGTGTAATATAAAACATGGTATTATAGTTTGTTATTCTCATGTGTGTGTGGCTATGTGCGTGATCGTGCGCGATCACACGTCCCATCTCTGGTCTAGCTGACTGTACCCCTGGCTCTCTTATCATCAGCATTATGAGATAGTAACTAAATAGTAACGCACAGCCACTTGGAAAAGTAACTGTAATCAGATTACTGGCTTGTAAAAAGTAACAAGTTAGATTACTATTTACTGAAAAAAGTAATCAGATTAGAGTAACTAGTTACTGGCATCACTGCACCTGACATCACCTGGTATCACCTGGTATCACCTGGTATCACCTGACATCACTTGGCACACGCAGCCGGTCCACTTCAGTCATCTTCACATCAGTCGTACGTCAGTCGTACTCGGGTCCCTCTTGATTTTGTACGAGCACGCATTGGTGTGGAATTGTTTTGTGAGACTTTGGACAATAACAAGGTTGGTTTGTAAATTAGAATTAATTTGCACAATTCTATGAATACTGGAGGCAAAACAACCGGAAAAAAACAAGCAAGAAAAGTAATCCGATTCAATCTCCGAGTTAAACGGCCACGTTTAAAGTGACCATAACCTGTGACGCATTATTACAATTTGAAAGCTGCATTCCCATCCCTGATCACAGCAGTGTTTATATCACACCCCCCCCCCCCCCCCTGCCCCCCACCCCAACACTACCGTCCCCCATTGACTATAATAGGAAGCTGATCCCTCCCCCCTAGCCAGTCTAAATAGCTTGTAATAAATCTCCAATTGCCCCTAGTACTGTACTTAAAAATGTCCCCATTGATAAATGTAGGCCTTCGTCCACGCCAAAATGCATTCCGGGGGGAAGATAAATAGTCTTAAGTGGGAAAAGGGAGCAGGAAAAAGAGGGAGGGAGGGAAGGAAAGAGAGAGACAGAGAGAGAGAGACAGAGAGAGAGAGAGAGAGAGAGAGAGAGAGAGAGAGAGAGAGAGAGAGAGAGAGAGAGAGAGAGAGAGAGAGAGAGAGAGAGAGAGAGAGAGAGAGAGAGAGAGAGAGAGGGGATGAATGAATGGATGGAGGGGAAGAAAATACCTGTTTTGTAACATAGATGAGTTTGACAGAGTGTCTCTCTTGGCCCTGCACTGGCTAACAATGAATGAAATGCATCAGGGATATTACATTAACCCGGCCAAGACGAGGGAGGGAGGGAGGGAGACGCTAGGAGAGAAGGAGAGAGAGAGAGAGAAAGAAGGAAGACACAAAGAGAAATTCATTCCACTGTCATTTGTCTTGTCGACCACCTCGCATTGTACTCCGCTCTCGCGTTCCATCAGGCTCACTCTCACCTTCCTCTCTCTCCGTCCGCCTTCGCACCTCTCTCTCTCTCTTTTGCTTCTACTCGTCATACACTATCTCCCCGTCTCCTTGCCACCTCCTCATACCTCCCTCTCTCTCTCCACTCAAACACCTTTCTGTCTTCCTCTTCTATACTTTTCATTATCGTTCAGCCCCTGCCTCTCTCTCTTTCCCCCCTCTCCTCTCCTCTCCTCTCCTCTCCTCTCCTCTCCTCTCCTCTCCTCTCCTCTCCTCTCCTCGTCTTAACTCCATGGATGATTTCCCAACAGAATATCAGGATAGGAATGGAATAATTCCTTCCTTTGAATCCTCTTCCTGAAAAAAGTCCTGCATAGTCGCACATTTTCGTTCTGTTACGAGCTCGAGACAATCAAGGGGTATGAATGAAGTTCAGTGAACTCCGGCCCTAACATTGAGTAAACAGAACAAAGGGGTCTGGTTTTCAATGTACAAATAGATAACCGTAGCTTCTATTTCATCCTCCTGACCGGCGGTCCTTCAAGCACTGAATCCTCTGTCTTGCGTATAGAGGCTATGTCTTTCCGGTGTCATCAGTGGCTCGGTTCCAACAGAATCTTCTCGCATACTCATGAGGATTCGGAGTGACTGAGCGCTCTGTCATTAGCTTACCAGAGTCTGCCAACAAGGTCTCCGGCATGGACGAGCACTGCCTGGGTCCCGGCCTGGACGAGCACTGCCTGGGTCCCTGGACGAGCACTGCCTGGGCCCCGTACGATGGTAAGGTCAGGGCTTTTTTAGAGTTTGGCTGGACCGGTGACAAACAAAACACCGGTTTTCTAATCAAACAAAAGTTAATCGGTGTAGTCACCATGTCACCATGGGATGCTCCTCGTCTCTTCAGCGATCACGTTCACTCCCTTCACACTATATTCACAGTTTAGACAAAAGGTGACTCAAAGGAAGGAAAAGGAAAGTAGAGAAACCACTCCTGTTCCTCACATTCCTGACCGCTCTCTTCACCGATCTAACCAAACCCCCCAATCAAATAAACCAGACTAAAGACACAGTTATTAAATCACCCCCATTCAAATCATAAAATTGTAATTTTTCTCTTTTTTTTTTTTAAACATTTCCAAGTACCATACCTCTAAAAGCAAGCAGTCAAAATGAGGTGGAGCTGTGCATCAGCGAACGCACAGTAGGGATACACAGCTGGGCCTGTTTGAATGGACAGGGATTAGGTACCGTACGTCTCACTCTTGTCAATTTGGAATCTTTTGTTGTTGAGTCCACTGTGGTTGAGGGGGGGGGGGGGGGGGGGGGGGTAAATGTGTTTGCATGCACAATAACACGTGCCAACAGCTAACGACTGCAGCACACGGTTGAGAAATAAATCTCCTTTTCATGTCATGATGTTTTACACCCAAAGTTTTACACCCAAAGTATATAAAACCGAGATTCATATTCAGCAGACACACACCCCCCACACACACCCTTCACCCACCCACCCACCCACTCACTCAATCAGTCTCACGCTGGCACGGACACACAAACACACACGCACATGCACACATACACACACCGGGTCTGTTGTTTGTGCTGCGGCCTATGAGACCGAAGCAGATGTTGGCGTGTAAGTGTGTTAGTGGAGATCGGTAAGCCTGGCTATACAACAGGCATCTGGAGGGCTAATTAATTATGAAGAGGAAAACTGTGCAGGGTTTTAAACCCACAGCGTGGCCACAGGTTTTTATTTTCTTTTTTCCAAGTCTTGCGTTGAGAGACCCACAATCGTGGTGGAATCGCGAGGCTGTACCTGGGTGGGTCCCTGTGGTGCATAGCAGGTAATTCCTGTGGGGTTCTCATTCGGTCTCCCTTACTGAAAATGTCAGTGAGGAGCCCAGTGTAAATATGATACACCTTGCACTTGTCTTCATACCACACAGTTCAGTTTTTATTTGTCTATTTGATGACCATGGGGGTCCTTTGGGCCTACTGAGCCTACAAGTGTTTTTAGTTTATTGACGTTTGTTTCC
>NW_028170709.1:626372-661047 GCF_963971535.1 Notolepis coatsorum | reverse complement strand
CTCAAGTTGGCTGCAACTCCCCTGGTTGCAATTCAATCCAAACGGGGCAAACCACAACAGACGTTACCAAAGACACAAAATGTTCTCTCAGTCATGTCAAGGGTTTTATGTGGCTACTTTTGAGGACATTTTTAGATTGAATTGCAGTCGGGTGAGAAGCTGCAGCCAGACTCAGAGAGCCGAGGGAACAGCTCATTGAATAGCGGGCCAGCAGATGACATTTCTAGTTGGGAGAGGGTGAAATACCCAGGAAATATGGTCTGGTCCATCTGGTTCTCCTTGGTGTTTTAACATGCTTACTGTCTCTATTTCTGAGCCCAATCATGATGGGCCACCGAGTTAATTATATTGTTTACACTGTTCATTATTCTCATATTTTCATATTCAAATCTAATTTTATTGCCTATATTTATGTATTTCTACTATATTACCCTGCCCATACCTGTACCTCCCGTCCCCCCTCCCACTATGACGCCCAAATTATTTCCCCCAAGGGGATCAATAAAGGAATATCTCGTCTAAAATGACAACATGACTCCTGTGATCCCGATACTGGCTCTTGCTCGTCTCAAGCCACAGGATGGTTTAAGTACGTGATATTATATTGTAATGTTCTGGGTTTTTGTGTGTCACTGTTAGCTGGGGGTGTGTTTCCCCCCGGAGAGATAGGAGGTGGCACCGGAAGTTAGGTTGTTGTCGTGGAATATACGTGAAAGCAGGTACTGTAGCTGTGTGTGTGAACACGAGCGAGGTATTGACCTGTATGTAATAATATCACTGGAATTAAACAACCCCAAAGAAGCATAAACCCCTCCTCATTCTTCCTAACAATAAGGGTATGACAGAACGCTACATTTGGTGTCTGAAGTGGGATCGGACTTACGCGCACTTTGTACCATGGGGAGCTCCGCTGTTGCTGGCTAGCTACGTCGCGTTAGCTTAGCAATGATGGCAAAAGAAGAGCCACGCCGCGAGATTAAACAGGAGAGGGAGGATGAAGGTCTGTCAAGTGGACTTCCAGACTTGGAAAGATGGCAGAACATACACACACACACACATACGTACACACACACATGGACATGGACATGGGCACACATGCCAAACACACATGTAGAAATGGGCACACACTAGGGCTGTCGCGGTAGCCGCATCACCGCAATCCCGCAGTATGTCAAGGCACCCGCGGATGCAGAACAGACAACCGCGTCAACCGTGGTAAAAGAAAAGGGGCGTCAGTTAATTTAATGACAAGGCGTCTGTTTTCCAGTAGCATGAGCTAACTTCACGTTTCCATACAGTTTACTCACTTCGTTAACGTTAGCTTTGTTTGCAAACGTAAGTTAACGTTCGCTATCTATGACGTTAGCTATAGGCTAGCTATCTATGACGTTAGCTATAGGCTAGCTATCTGTGATGTTAGCTATAGGCTAGCTATCTATGACGTTAGCTATAGGCTAGCTATCTATGACGTTAGCTATAGGCTAGCTATATATGACGTTAGCTATAGGCTAGCTATCTATGCCGTTAGCTATAGGCTAGCTATCTATGCCGTTAGCTATAGGCTAGCTATCTATAACGTTGGTGTGGTCCCGAATGTAGCGGGGACGGCGGAGAGAGGCAGCACTTAGTTTCCCCCAATGATGAACAATGATGACACAAGTTGTGATATTTAACTAGCTATGTATGTGCATTCACATTCACTAACGTTAAAATTGTGTAATATTAACGTAAAATGTTCGCTCAAATAACGTTTTAAGTTGGAGAAGGACATATATCCCACAACGCATCGCTCTTAAAGGAGCAGGCGACACCCTAATCTACTTTTATCACATTTCAGAACGTTGAGGGACAAATGGATAGATTATCAAACATGTTTAAAATAGTTTCGGGACTCCTACGACCTTAGCATTTTTGTCTGATCACGATCGCGGGTAAACTCGCATGTCTTAATAACAAAAAAATATATACAGGTATATAAAAAAATAATAATAATAAAAAAAAATTAAACTTTTTTTTTAATAGAAGTGCGGTACCACCGCATCCCGTGGTGATTAGCCACACACACAACCACGGTGAGAAAATGTCATACCGCGACAGCCCTAGCACACACAAACACACACATAGACCTGGGCACACACACACACACACACACACACACACACACACACACACATAGACCTGGGCACACACAAACACACACATAGACTTGGGCACGCACAAACACACACATAGACCTGGGCACACACACACACACACACACATAGACCTGGGCACACACAAACACACACATAGACCTGGGCACACACAAACACACAAACACACACATAGACCTGGGCACACACAAACATACACACATAGACCTGGGCACACATAAACACACAAACACACACATAGACCTGGGCACACACAAACATACACACACGCACACATAGACCTGGGCACACACAAACACACGCACGCACACACACTCATATCATTTCAAACCTTTATTTAAACTCGAAAGGCAACTGAAGTTTCCCTCATTTACAGTCACATCCTGTTTACACACAGGGACGAGCAAAACAAATAAAGCATATAAAACCATAACAAAGAGACAACGAGACGAGTGGTGGTGTGTTTACTAATCACAAAGTGGAGATAAGGATCAGAATAAAATCACTTTGCAAAGGCAGAGTGGTACACATGGGGATTTGGGCTTACAATTGATGTACTATTACAATGGTGTAGGACAGGTGGGATCTCCAATTATTATTGTGGTGATTAAAAAGGCAAAATTGATAGATAGATAGATATTTGTCACTAATGTGCTTAATAATAACAGTAATAACCATAATGATAACATGCCGTCTTACTAAAGCCAAGTATATTGAAGCCAGTGAATGAATGAATGAATGAATGAATGAATGAATGAATGAATGAATGAATGAATGAATGAATGAAAATGTTTATTTAAAATGGACACCACAGCTACATTGGACCAGTCACAGTTGACAGACCAGATATGTTGTTTTGCGTGTTTATAGCACAGAGCAAGAGTCCATGATCAAAACAACAAAACCAGTCGGCGTCTACATATTATGTGAACACTGCTGCTTTGAGTTCAGCCATACCTTGAGTCCTCTGCTGAAGACGTTGGCATTGAAGCCAGTACTGTTTGCATTATAACTACATGAATGATAAAGTCCCACTTTGATCAATAGTATATACACTATTTTAACTAGAATACACACGTTACACTATATAATAAAATAAAAAACTGAAACGGGATCTACAGTATAGCTGGAATAACACTCATCACGTAGATAACACAGAAGATTCTCACGTCAACAAACTGAACCCGTGCTTGCAAGTTCAAGTTCAAGTTCAAGTTCTTTAATAGTTGTCATACAGAAGTACAGAATACTTTCATACAAAATGCTTCTTACTGTTACGCTCCAGAGACTGTGCTAGACAAGATAGTATCAAATAACATAATAACATAATATAGCATGAATTTAGAAGAAGAAAATGAGGTCACAGTGTTCGGTATAGACATATGTACAATGTTCTGAGTTACCATATAATATACAATACACAATACTATGCAGTGTACTAATGTACAGTACTATCTAGTGCAAAGCAGAAATGGGATGAGGTACAATTTTAGGTACAATTTACAGTAAGGTGTACGAGTTGTAGTGCAATCCTTCATCCATAAATATAAAGTGTGGGGAGTGGGTGCTACAGTGTGTTTGTTTAAAGTGGGTGTGTGCTATAAAGTGTGTGGAGTGGGTGCTACAGTGTGTTTGTTTAAAGTGAGTGTGTGCGTGTGGATGTGTGTGCTATGTGCGTTTGGTGGTTGTTGTTGTGTAGTGTTCATTCATTGTTCGTTTAGCAGCCTGATGGCCTGGGGATAGAAGCTACTTCTGAGTCTTTCTGTGCTCGCCTTGAGACTCCGGTATCGCTTGCCTGACCGCAGCAGTTCAAAGAGGCAGTTGTTCGGGTGACTGGAGTCTTTAATGATTCTCTTAGCCTTGCCCTTGCAACGCTTGTAGTAAATGTTCTGGAGGGTGGGGAGCCCCCCTCCAATTGTGCGTTCAGCTGAACGTGTCACTCTTTGTAGTCTGCTTCGGTCTTGTGCAGTGCTATTCCCAAACCAGGAGGTGATGTTGCCGGTCAAGATGCTCTCTATTGTACATGAGTAGAAGTTCTTAAGGATCTTCTGGCTGACTTGGAACTTCCTTAGGCGCCTGAGGAAGTAGAGGCGTTGTCGTGCCTTCTTCACCACACTGTTAATGTGTGTGGTCCATGTCAAGTCCTCGGATATGTAGGCTCCGAGGTACTTGAAGCTGTTGACTCTCTCAACCGGTGCCCCGTCGATGCTGAGGGGGCTGTAGTCCTTGACCCCCGACCTCCTGAAGTCCACAATCATCTCCTTTGTTTTGCTGACGTTCAGGGAGAGGCTGTTTTCCTGGCACCATCCCGCCAGGACCTTGACCTCTTCCAGGTAGGCCCTCTCGTCGTTGGCAGAGATCAGGCCCACCACCACTGTGTCGTCAGCAAATTTGACGATTGTATTGCTACTCCGCTGAGCCACACAGTCGTGTGTGTACAGGGAGTAGAGGAGGGGACTCAGAACACAGCCCTGGGGGGCCCCTATGTTGAGGGTGATGGATGAGGAGGTGCAGTTGCCTGCTCTCACCACCTGGGGTCTGCCAGTCAGGAAGTCCAAGACCCACTGGCAGAGGTCATAGCCCAAGCCCAGGTCCCTGAGCTTGGCTATGAGTATGGAGGGGACTATGGTATTGAATGCCGAGCTGTAGTCGATGAATAGCATTCTCACATAGTTCCCCTGCCTCTTGTCCAGGTGTGATGCTGCTGTGTGCAGCACATGGGATATGGCGTCCTCCGTGGACCTGTTGGGGCGGTATGCAAATTGCAGGGGGTCCATGTTGATGGGGAGGGAGGAGCATCAACATGGACTGACTCATGAGACTCATGACTTATGAGACATATTCGTACGAAGTATATCACGGCATACAGTACGTACCTTATGCATACTGCACCTGTGTATACTGTACACTCAATCATAGCATACTAGTTAGCACATATTTAGATGATATATATATTAGATTCAATTTTAGATATTAGATTATTCGATTATATATATATTGTTATTATTGTTCTATATTTATTGTAAGGGCGATTATAACTGAGAGGGCATACATACCCTCATCTGCACCTTATTTACACTGCCTACTTGCCCATAATGTGTATACTCAGAGTTCATTAAATTGTTATATTGTTTACACTGCCTATTTTTATTTTATTTTTACTTTTACTTCCCCACTGTACTATCATTTTATGACCTGCATCATGTCATACATACTGTCACATGTACCTGTGCCTGCCCTCCCCCGTCCCCATGCAACTATGATGCCTGAAACGGTTAACCCTTTCACTGCGACACGACAGCAGGTTAACCCTTTCACTACCACACTACAGACGGTTAACCCTTTACTATCACACTACAGACGGTTAACCCTTTACTATCACACGACAGCAGGTTCACCCTTTCACTACCACACTACAGAAGGTTAACCTTTCACTGCCACACTACAGAAGGTTAACCCTTTACTATCACACTACAGACGGTTAACCTTTCACTGCCACACTACAGGTTAACCCTTTCACTACCACACTACAGACGGTTAACCTTTCACTGCCACACTACAGGTTAACCCTTTCACTACCACACTACAGACGGTTAACCTTTCACTACCACACTACAGAAGGTTAACCTTTCACTACCACACTACAGAAGGTTAACCTTTCACTACCACACTACAGAAGGTTATATATTCGTACTGGCATCGCGTCCCGCTCTTAAGCCATACCGAGATATACCTCATCTCATGTACCTAGTGTACTCCATCAACGAATAAAACCAAATACACCCAGCACCTGCCAGGCCCGCCCCTACTGCCGTACTATATAGTACTGGGCGTGGCCACCACTCACTCTTCCTCTATTTTCGTTTCCATCATAGCGGATGCAAGACACCCTATGCAACTAGTTGTTATGAAAAAGTTTAGATAATATTGAGTGCTTACGGAGATTTGCTTACCCCTGGAATCTTCGGGGTATGTTCCAACGACACGTCGGGTCTATTCTGATGTTCCCTCGTCTTGTGGCAGCAGATCGAGGGACAGCATTCGAGGTTGGCTATTGAGCCGGCTCGCACACAGGTAGGCCCTGTGTCATCAGGCATTGATGCTAGTGTTAGTAATGCTGGGTTGTTTTGTTACACAACCGAGTTGTGTGTCGGCGCCAGGGGCGGGATGGTTTGGTGAACGTTCCCCTGAAGTGGACGGTTTCCAAGCGATCCTGGAGTGTGCTGCTAAACACTAATGCTAACGCTAATGCTAATGCTAATGCTAACACTAATGCTGAAATGCTGGGCACTGTTCTAATGTTCCCCGCCGTGGGATGTTGCCGCTTTTCCCTCCTTTTAACCGGTTCATTGATGAAGGTCAGTCGGTAGCTAATGTGGGGGGTTTTGCGGAGTCCTTTTTTACCCTTTTTATGGGTAAATGGGTTGACAACAGGGTGCAGGGCGGGTGTGCCGTGGCTAGTTAGCCAGGTAGCATCGATCCTGTGCCCCGGCGGGGTTGGACGGTGTCCCACCCGGGGATTTTGGTCTTCCGCTGGAGCGCGGGCGGTATTGTCCTAGGCCCCACACCGCCTCACACCGCGCAGCCAGAAGAAGAGAGAGCACGGCCTCGTCAGCGGCGATGACGAGGCCCTCGACAGGCGGCCATGTTTTCCCCCGCCAGAGGTATCCTCTGCGTTGAATCGACAGGTGTCCACAAGGCCGACAGCCTTGGCGGCCGAGGGATCGGCCATGTTGGATGGGCTCGGCTTGGAATATACAAGCCGTCGCCGTCCTGCCGCGAGCAGCCCGCTCTCCGATCACTCCCTCCCCCAACACCAGTGGAAAAAGGGGGCTCTGATTGTTTCCTTTGGCTGCGGGCCGCGTGCCTTCGTTGATGCGCGGGCGGCCCCACTTTTTGCTTCTCATGGGGACAGGGGCTGACACCCAGTTGATGGCTGAGCCTGGGTCTGTCCGTGAGAATGTTGTGCTGTCAAGCGGCTCCCACACCATAAGCTGTGTTGGTTGAGCCTGGTGTTACGTCTGTCAACTATAAGTGTTGTCAGCAGGGGGGCTCGAAACCTTTTGAGGCACACAGTGCAGGCTTCCCCGGCCTCGCCTTCGCCAGGCCAGGTATCATGTTGGTGCCTCCCACTCCTGAAAGATTGGCAGTGGTCTCGCAGGCGCGCGTGATTTAGGTGGTAGTAATATCACTGCAGGGCTACGGTGTGTAGGCCCATGGGGGCCTCACACCTTGCATGTCCGGCTGCAGAACAACTCCTCAGCATGTTCTGGAGGGGTGTTCAGTGGGGGAGCTTTTGTCACCTAGAACTGATGTCAGCTTCCCCTGTATCAAACCGGCCCTTTCTGTCGGGGTCCCCCCTTGGGTGCAATTGCCTCGTGGGTAGTGTCAGGGTCAGATGTCCCGACACGGAACGCTCTGCTCGCACGGGTCCAGGGTTGGCTACGCACAGCGGGTGGGACCGGGCCACCTATCTACAGTTTCTAGCGGACCTGCGCCACATGGCGGCGGGTGCGTTGGGAGTGTCATCACATATGGCTACAGCAGTACCATATGTCGAGGTGGATGGAGAGAACGCTGAGCCGGGGACTTGTGTTTAAAACACAACCCCACCCGTTTTCGGGTTTGGTACAGACCCTATTGTCAGGGTCACCAGCAGTGACAGCTCTGGTCGACGAGATCTGATCTCGAGATCTGATCCCCGATCTTATGTCCTAGGGCTTACCTACGCTTCCTTACAGGGTTAGCGTATGAGTACCAGGGGCTGCCGTTCGGCTTTTCTCTGGCTCCCCGCATCTTCACCAAGTGTGTGGAGGCCGCACTGGGGCCTCTGCGTCGTCAGGGGTTATGAGGTGTATTCTGTCCTGCCGATGTTCTGGTCCTTGGCGGTCAAGGTGGATCGTCAGGTCTCATGCCAGGCAGGGTTCCTACCAGCCTGGGGTTGCTGTAGACTGGAAGTAGAGTACTCCTCTTCCCAGTCAACGGGTGGAGTGCTATGGGCATCCCTCTCAGAGCGTGTTGCGACACGCTCGGGAGGTTCCGTCCTAGGACGGTTACGGCGCTGTCCGTGATACGCCTGCTCGGTATGAGGGCATCTGCTCATTCCGTGGTCCCTCTTGGCCTCCTCTTCACCCCAGGAGGAGGTTACGGAGGTGGTTCTTTTCCAGTATGGAAATAGACCCGGTGAGAGGCAAGTCAGGACGGACAATACGACGTCAGTGTCGTATATCGACAGACAGGGAGGAGTATGCTCCCCCCGTCTGCACCGGGCGGCGTGCGGCTGGCTATGGGCATCTTCCATCTGCGCGGCCTGAGGGCTCTCCACATCCCCGGCAGGGTGAATGTGGGTACAGGTGTAATGTCACGGGGCGGTCCTCACCCTGACGGGTGGGGATTATGTCCGGACATAGTCAGGCAGGTCTGGGACCGATGCCGTGCCGCCTGGGATTCTTTCCCCTGTACATCTGTTAGGTCAGTTGTTGGGGCGGGTACGTTGAGGAGCGCAGGTCCTTGATCCTGATTGCGCCGGACCGGGGCGCAGCTGTGTGGTTCCCGGTCCTGATCCAGCTCTTGGTATCCCGTCATGGCCTGTTCCTTGGTCATCGCGGGCCCTCTCTCAAGCGCACAGGTCTCTGTGTTAGTTCCCTGTGCTGGGCCAGCTGCTGGTGGGTTGACTGGTGAGAGGGTGAGTCTGGAGAGGATGGATCCTTCTGTGGTTGGTACCATCCGGAACGCGCATGCTCCCTCCACTATCGTGGGTTACGCGGGTAGGTGGCGTATTTTCCAAGAATGGTGTAAGGTCACCCTCTTGTGAAGCGTTTCCTGCTTGGCGTTGATGCCTTAAGCCGGTGAAACGCTCTTGGCTCCGAGCTGGGATCTTCAATTGGTCTTCGGTCGGTTGTCCTTGGCCCCGTTTGAGCCTCTTGAGCAAGCGCTGTTGGAATGGCTGTCGTTCAAAGACTGCGTTCTTGCTGGCCATCACCTCCGCTAAAACGCGTGGGTGTGCTTGTGCTCTCTCGGTACGGCCAGAGTGCCTGTCTTTCGTTCCGATAGCGGTGCCACTCTGCGGCCTAATCCAGCCTTCGTGCCTAAAAATATCCAGAGTGCTTCCGCTCGAGGGATATTATGGTTCAGGCGTTTCATCCATCCTTCACCTGTCATGTCCGGTCCGGGCTTGGGCTTTACCTCAGCCGTACTCAGGGCTCTCGTGCTGGTAAAGCACTGTCGAAACAGCGCCTGTCCCATTGGTTGTGCGAGGGCATTGCCCTTTGCTTCACGTTGGCCGGGTTGGCGTCAGGGCGCACTCCACTCGTGGGGTGGCGGCCTCTGCCGCTCTCCTGGGTGGGGCAGGACATCTGTGCTGTGGCTTCATGGTCCTCACCGGGTCCCTTCGTAAGGTTTTACCTCATGGACATGACCGGGGGTTCTGTCTCCCAGGCGGTTCTGAGGTCTGTGGCCTCTCCTGCTTCCCGTCCTTTGGTAGGGTAGCATGCGTGTGTGGGTGTGGGCCACAATGTGTTGTGTCACACGTGGTTCCGCCTGTGCTGTGTGTTCAAGAGGTTCTAGTTCCCTCTTGCTCACACTCGGGTGGAGTTGACTGCGCCCCCTCTTCATTAGGAAGGATGGGGTGACGGGACTCCCCTCCCCCCTGATGTGGCTTTACGGGTCCTCAGGGGGTGCATTTGTCGGGCCTCGCGTCCGCTCTACCCCACATCTCGGTATGGCTTAAGAGCGGGACGCGATGCCAGTACAAATATACGACAGGTTATGTATATAACCTAGTTATATGAATACTGGCTAAGCGTCCCGCTCTTAGCGTGCCCTGAGTTCCCTTGGGGAAACTTTTCTTTGGAAACGATTTTTTCCGAGGAAGAGTGAGTGGTGGCCACGCCCAGTACTATATAGTACGGCAGTAAGGGCGGGGCCTGGCAGGTGCTGGGTGTATTTGGTTTTATTCGTTGATGGAGTACACTAGGTACATGAGATGAGGTATATCTCGGTATGGCTTAAGAGCGGGACGCTTAGCCAGTACTTGTTAACCTTTCACTACCACACTACAGGTTAACCCTTTCACTACCACACTACAGGTTAACCCTTTCACTACCACACTATACATACAGGTTAACCCTTTCACTACCACACTACAGAAGGTTAACCTTTCACTCCCACACTACAGACGGTTAACGCATTCACTACCACACTACAGAAGGTTAACCCTTTCACTACCACACTACAGAATGTTAACCCTTTCACTACCACACTACAGAATGTTAACCCTTTCACTACCACACTACAGAATGTTAACCCTTTCACTACCACCCTACAGAATGTTAACCCTTTCACTACCACACTACAGAATGCTTTCACTACCACACTACAGAAGGTTAACCCTTTCACTGCCACACTACAGAATGTTAACCCTTTCACTGCCACACTACTATGATCTCAACACACCGATGTAGTGGAGGGTGAACTCACCTGAACTCAGTTCACCCTCCTGTGTGTTATATTCCATTTAACCCTTTCACTACCACACTACAGAAGGTTAACCCTTTACTATCACACTACAGTCTGTAGTGTGATAGTAAAGCGTTAACCTTCTGTAGTGTGGTAGTGAAAGGGCTAAAAGAGCCACGTAGCAGACACTCCGCAACACTAAAACAAACCCTCCCTCCTCCTCCTCCTCCTCCTCCTCCTCCTCCTCCTCCTCCTCCTCCTCCTCCTCCTCCTCCTCCTCCTCCTCCTCTTCCTGCTTCTGTGTTTCATATGCAGATTAGGGGAAAGTGCTGCTATCTAACCGCCAGACCCTTCATCACGACGCTGCTGCCGGGACTGGAGGTGTTTTGCAAACTCCAACGCAGGATAGATTTCCCCCCTATAAGAATAATGCTGTGAATAATATCAACTGAAGCCCCCATCCTCTCTCTCTCTCTCTCTCCCCCCCTCTCTCTCTCTGTCTCTATCTCTTTCTCTCTCCCTCTCCCTCTATCTCTCTCTCCCTATCCCCCCCTCTCTCTCCCTCTCTCCCCCCTTCTCTCTCTATGTCTCTCCCTCTATCTTTCTCTCTCCATACCCCCCCCCCTCTCTCTCCCTCTCTCTCTCTCTCTCTCTCTCTCTCTCTCCCTCCCCCCTCTCTCTCTCTCCCTCTCCCCCTCTCTCTCTCCCTCCTCTCTCTCTCTGTCTCTCTCTCCCCCTCTCTCTCTCCCTCTCTCTCCCACCCCTCTTTCCCCCCCTCTTGCTCTCTCCCTCCTCTCTCCCTCCCTCCCTCCCTCCCCCCACTCTCTCTCCCCCCTCTCGCTCTCTCTCCCCCTCTCTCTCTCTCTCTCCCTCCCTCCCTCTCTCTCTCCCCCTCCCTCTCTATCCCCCCCCCTCTCTCTCTCCCCCCCCTCTCTCTCTCCTCCCTCCCCCCTCTCTCTCTCTCTCTCTCTCTCTCCCACTCTCTCCTCCCAATCTATCTGCTTAATCTTGATTCATCAGTTATTGAGGGTTATTAACGGAGGCTCGACAGGGACTCCGGCTGGCTGATAAATGACGCTGCTCAGGCCAGATTTAAAACGTGAGGCTCAAGTGCCAATTATCTATGCAGACCTGGTTAATAAGGAGCCCTCTTGTTAACTATCTGATCCCGGCATGAGCGTCGTTTGTCATGAAGGCTCCGTGTTTACCTCAGAGACCCGGGAGGAGGGGTGTCCCCCCCCCCCCCCCCCCGCCTAACATATGTAAAACTGGATCTTTGTTCTCTTTAATAACCTTTTATTAGTGAGGTGACAGCATGATTAAGTTCAAACCAAAAACACAAACACACAATGTGGTACACAATTACCCCCCCCCCCCCCCCCCCCCGCCCCACAACACACAATGAGGTATGGATGAATGAATGAAAAAGTTAATTTTTGAACATGCATTCTCCACATTCCTCCAAACAAATCACGGTATCAAGCTCCGTCAAACAGAACAATCATGATAAAAAGAAATTATAAACCACAGGGAATAAGCAACAGTATGAATACGCAGGACATAAAGCCACGGGTAACAAGTAACAAATACAGAGTCCAGCAGGGAACAGTCAGGGAAGTAAGGAAACCGAGGGGGGGGGGGCAGGAGAGGGAGAGGAGTAGGGAAGGGGAAGGGAGGTGGTAGGTTAGAGGAGGGTGGTTATGGGTAAGGAAGTTGTATGCTAGTGTATACTGGTACACAATTACCCCCCGCCCCGCCCCACTGCGAAACCCCTCCGCAGATAGAGAGAGAGAGAGAGAGAAGAGAGAGAGCAGAGAGAGAGAGAGAGAGAGAGAGAGAGAGAGAGAGAGAGAGAGAGAGAGAGAGAGAGAGAAAGAGAGAGAGAGAGAGAGAGAGAGAGAGAGAGAGAGAGAGAGAGAGAGAGAGAGAGCCGCAGCGGATCACGGTCAGAGAGAGAGAGAGAGAATAATGAATATTGAGCCGGCGTTTTGATCCATTCCCGCGTCGAAGGCCCAATTTGCTCGGAGCACCTGGAGTTGTGCCGCCATGTGCAGTTTTTTTCTTTTGAGGCGATGATGGTGGTGGTGGATCCTCACGGGACCCGCTTTGCACCGTGTCTCCTTCTCTCCTGATTTGTAGAGATGATAAGTGCTTTGTGACCCTAAACTCATCATTAGAGCTAATTAAAAAGAAATAGAAAAAAGCAGTTTCTGAGTGTGTGTTTGTTTTTATTTAATTTTTTTTTGTGAAAAGAAACTTCTCCTCCCGGGTCTCGAGGTCTCCGATTAATAAACACTCTGTGAGCGCGGGGGAGCCGGGGTGGGGGGGGGGGGGGGGGGGGGGGCTGTCTTCTCTGCCCCCCCCCCCTGTTTTCTCTGCCCCCCCCCCTGTCCATCGCCATCCTGTCATCGGCCCAGAGACACACTCTGGCTGTCTTTCGCCGTCGACTAAAGACGCACTGCTGCAACCATCTGAAATTTCTATTTCTTTTTTATTTAAATTTAAATTAAAAAAATTAATCTAACCCTAACTAATCTTACTGTCATAAATCAAAATCAAATCAATGTATTTGTAAGGCCCGACAGCACACGTTAATGTCCCCATGGGCCGACACGTCTTCTTTAAACAAGTCAAGAAGAACATCACAATAAATCGAGAGACAAAACAAGAACACCATAAGGTCCAACAAATTTTAAATAAATAAATGAATGCAATGCAACACTCCCAGACATACCCCACGCAAAGGTAAGGAAAAACTCACTAAAACCTAGCAATAGGAAAAAATGCACCACAGGCAATGTGGAGGAGAGAACCTTAGAAGGGCCGTTCAAGGCGGATCTCCCTTCTTAGATGTCGGTGATAGTAGTGTTGCAGACTAACAGTTGGTAAGCATGCACTCATGTGTGTAGTGAAACACAGATAAGTGCATGCGATAGCAACTGAACATTTTGAAAAATTAAAGATACAGCTGATAGCAATAGCAACTGAACATTTTGAAAAATTAAAGATAGAGCTGATAGCAATAGCAACTGAACATTTTGAAAGATTAAAGATAGAGCTGATAGCGGATCTATTTGAGGCACAGGGGCGGCGCAAAGAGGGTTGCGTCCTCCCGTCTTAGTCACGGGACGTTAACACTCCGAGACAGCCGGAGACAGGGGGACATGCACTTGTCCTAATAAACTAACCTACATGTTGTGAAGGGCCAGATTAAACCGAATATATATATTTATTTATATATATATATTTAATTGTATTTGTATATTCTCTAATATTCCCTGATATCCCTTGTATATTCCTTGTACAATATGCATTGAATATCCATTCTAGCCTACTGAACATCCCATAATAGTCTCCATTCTACTATTGGTCGAGACCTTGGTGCCAGGCTGCCATACCCCTAGACCCAGTTCAAACGTACCGCTCAACATGTACGAACAAGTCCTAGTTCCGCGTAGGAATCTGGCTACCGCACCACTAATGGGACTATTTGTTCATAGTGCGTATATATACTGCGCTACTAAAGTAGGACTTCCTTTTCAGTCCAGTTTCTTACCCTCCAATAGAGTCACAGACGTAAAGCCTCCCCGCGACGCCACGTGTGGGAGTAAGGCCAAGTTCGCCTACCATCGGTATTGAGACATCGTGTATATTAATATTTGAATAGTCATATTTGGCACTATATCGTCGAGTTGGACGTAGTCTATTAAGCTAATAATAGTCTGTTAATATATAGTGCTTCGTGCGGTGAGAATACTACCGTAGTCAGCACCCCATCGTTTCGGGCAGAGAACTGGCTGTTTATCCAGGAGGATCGACCCCATGTGAGATTGCACCCGAGGAGCCCCAGAGCCGACGAGCGAGTGGACCTGTATACCGGATTATTCTACCGACGACAGCCCGCCTTCCCAGGCACGGATTATGCTTTGTATACGTTGATTATTCCATGGATAAAGACCCCCGACACTGCCGTGTGTTGGAACCCCCCCCCTGGAGAGGACGCAAGGTGAGGAGACGCTCTGCAAGACGAGGTCGCTTCACGTCTCTCCTCCGTGGACCGGAGGACGCCGGCCCACAAAGAGTCCATCTGCTTTCATCTGTGGTCCAAGGATCGCCGGCGCATTGAACGGCACTACAGTGGGTTCACCTGGGATACCCTTGGCCGGATGAGGCAGCCGGATTCTACCCCCCCCCCCCTTCCTACTCCTGTCGGCTTACAAGCGACCGGATTAACCCCCCCCTTAGTGTATCCAGTATATAATCATTAAAGTATCATTGCTGTTATTCCTTAACTATTCCAGGTCGTATATGTACCACCTGCGCCTTCAGAGATTGGACATTCTCTATTGATATACCGACGAATACTCTTGCCATAAAAGTGCATACTAATTCCCATTCATAAATGTGATTGATTTGATTAAGTGCTTGCTCTACACACCATCGCTGTGTAGAAATAAAGACCTATTTCTAATTCGTACATTTGTGTTGGATCCGTTTCATCTACGTGACAGTGTTCATCATAATATATTTATGCCGAGTACTGGGTGGCCGAATATTAAGTACAAAGGTAGTGGTAGTAAGTATCATATCTAGTAATACAGTCAGGGAATTGTACCCCTCAGTTACAATTGGTCCTTCGAGCCGGATGGTAATTAGTGTAATATTAATATAGTGTTATTAATATTGAAATGGCCTATGATGAACACTCCACGAAACGATCCTCCTAACCAACGCCCGCAGCGCGAACGACGGCTCCCTCAGTACTTAGAGGCTTACGCTGTCAGTCAACAACCTAGTCTTCTACTAACAGTAAACGCGGTAAAACTAGAAAGTAAAAGTATGTCTAACCCCAACGCCCAGACTACCCCGACCATAGAGGCCCCTACGGGTTCTAATGTAACTGACCAAGTTCACGGTGGGGACCAGTGGGAACCAGACATGACTTCACACCCCGCCAGTACTGAAGAAGTAGTCCCCGACGAGTCCCGGGAGGAATACAACGCTACCGAGAGAGAACTCGGCACGGAAGAAGACGGGGAGAGCACCGTGGAGATAGAGCTCCAAGGCTCCGCAAGGAGTACCCCGAGGGAAGGCTCCCCTATACAACCGCCTTCTCCCAGCGAGGCAAAGAGGACCCTACAGCAGGCCTTCCTCATCAGCCTGAACGCCGCTGCTGAACGCGACCGACTGCAGATCCAGCAGCGGAGCGAAGAAGAGCATATACGTCTAGAAATAAGACGCATTCAGAGAGAAGAGAATGTGGCCCGAGACCGAGCAGACAGCCAGCGAGCAGCTGCTGGTGCTCTACGGGACGCAGAGCGCGACAGACAGCAAGCGCAACTAATAGAACAGCTGATCAGACGGACAACACCCTCTCCCTCCGCCAGAGGCTCCAGGAACTCGTCTAGACACACCTCCAGGGCGGCATCCCCTAGCCGAGTAAACAACCCTGAACTTGACCAACAGACGAGGTCTATACCCCCCACAGACCACCTCCCCCCACCGGTCCAAGCGAGACCTAGCAACCGGGAAGGAGCAGCATATCCTGTGGAGAGGCTAAACCAGAGACTACAAGCACTGGATGACCTAACTGAAGACGAAGAGGAAGAGGAGGAGAACCACGCCCGACGACAGCACAGTACTCTACCGGACCAGGAGGTCCGGTACAGCCCAGGCTATACTCCCGCGGAGCTGCGCTACAGACCCCCGACTCTATACCCGGGTGAGCACGACGCACGACCCGCACCGAGGAACAGCACCTGGACAAGCGGGCCATGGTACACTGCCGGTACCAGCCCATACCAAGGAGCGGGAGGAGACTCGCCTAGGAGGCCTCTCCCCCAACGCTCGCCGATGTATCCACAGTCAGCGTCATACATTGGCACGCCTATGGTACCCGACTTCACCCAAGAGAACCGGGCCCAGTATACAGAACTCCGCATGTGTCTGGAGACCATGTTGGCGGATGTATTGGATGAACGCCATAAATACGCCATCCTACTGAAGCACTTAAAGGTACCCCGCGCACATAATATAGCGCTCGCCTACGCGACTTCCACCACCCCATACACAGCAGCGCTGGTAGCATTGGACCAGAGGTATGGGCGCATATGGGATTACGTGATCCAGGAGATCCGACACATCGACCGCTTACCCCCAGCAATAGACAATCGAGCACTGGACGACCTGTCCATCAGAGTGCAGTCCCTGGTAGGGATGTTGGGAGCGCAGAGAGAGAAGGGGAGGCATGAACTTTACGCCAACTCAAATGTGGAAAGGATCTTGGAGAAGCTGCCGCCCGCTCGACAGGAGCGTTTTAGGCGACAGAGAGACCACCAAGACCCGAATGGCCCCGAACCGAACCTCCTCGATCTAGCGGACTTCCTGGCGAGAGAAGTCAGCAGCCTACGGCTAGATACATTCGGACGGAGCACCCCTGGCTCCAGAGAAGGAACCAGACGACTAAATGATGGAAGAAGATCGGTGACTGTGATGCACCAATCGGAGTCATAACCGAGCAGCAGGAGCCACAGTACCCCCTCCAGAACGGAGAAGTGGAAGATAGTGTGCCCCTACTGTGAGAAAGAACACTGGCTAGCGCAATGTGACTCCTTCCCCAAGCTGAACGCGGAGGAAGCAAGTCAATGGATAAAGTCCAACAAGCGCTGTTTTCGCTGTGCGCGCTCACACATGGCAGCCGAATGCCGCTTAAAGAAAAGGTGCACCAAGTGCGATGGAGCCCATCTGGACATACTTCACGACAGTAACAGACGGCGCCCTTCACCCGCACCATCCAGCAGCAAAGCGAGCGTCATGTACATCGATCCCGCCAGCAGCAGTGGAGCCCGAGTACTCCTAAAAGTAGTGCGTGTGACACTAAGCTACCAGAATAAAGTCCTGGACACTTACGCCGTCCTCGATGACGGGTCAGAGAAGACCCTGCTGCTCGCCTCCGCTGCGGCCCAGCTAGGGCTGCGGGGAAGCGAAACCCAAATGACAATTCGGACAATAAGACGAGATTTGAAGACGATAAAGGGCGAGAATGTCTCATTCTCTATCGCAGCAAGCGGCCAGCCTGAGCGACGGTACCAGATTACAGACGCTTTCACCAGCCAAGAAATAGGACTGTCGCGGTACACATACCCCGTCGCCAAGCTGATGGAGAAATATGCACATCTGCGCAAGTTACCGATCCCGCTCATAGACAATGCTATGCCGACCCTGTTGATAGGCTCCGACCATGCAGACCTCATTGTCCCGATAGACCGGGTTCATACCGGACCCCGAGGCTGTCCTGCAGCAGTCGAGACCCGTTTGGGATGGACTCTCCAAGGCCCGCTCGCCAAATCTCTCAACCGAAGTACAGCCACTAGATGTCTCCACTCCCGAGTCACAGAGGGAGAAACCGCACTCCTGCAACACGTAGAGCGGCTATGGACCTTGGAACAAATGCCCTTTAAGAACGGAAAGAAAGACATTCGCTCTAAAGATGACATTTACGCCATTCACCTCCTCGAGACAGGGACCAAGAGAGTCCCGGTCAACGGCGTGTTGAGATACGCCACGCCACTCCTGCGGCGAGAAGGAATGCCTACTTTCCACACCAAGACAGACGCCACAGAACGGTACCTGCTGAACACGGAGCGGCGCTTAGCCAAGAACCCCGCCCAAGAGAGTGTATACCGCGCTGAGATTGAGAAGCTCATCACAGCGGGACACGTCACAAAGATGGACATTAAGGAGGCTGACCAGACCACTGAATCGTGGTACGTGCCTCACCACAAGGTCCATCACAACGGTAAAGACCGCATAGTATTTAACTGCAGCTACCAGATCGGATCCCAAAATCAGAATAAAGAGTTACTGCCCGGTCCCACACTCGGCCCCTCCCTACTCTGCGTTCTACTCCGCTTCCGCCAGGAAAGGGTGGCCATCAGCGGGGACATTAAAGGAATGTTCCTGCAGGTGAGATTAGTAGAGGAGGACAAGCCCCTGTTACGGTTCCTATGGAGAGAGAAGCCAGGAGATGAGCACCCAGCCATCTACCAATGGGAAGTCCTCCCCTTCGGAACGACGTGCAGCCCCTGCTGTGCTACATTTGCACTACAGAAACATGTAGCAGAGGACCCAGCAGCGGACGAAGAGGTCCGACACAGCGTAAAGAACAGCTTCTACGTAGACAACTGTCTACAAAGCCTTTCAACCCAGGAAGAAGCCGAGGCTCTCCTGATTAAACTCCGCGCCTCATTGATCAAAGGCGGCTTTGATCTCAGGCAGTGGGCCAGCAGCGATCCGCAAGTACTGCGCAGCCTCTCCTCCGAGGACAAGGCAGCCAGCAGCGAGACCTGGATGGCTACAATCCCGGGAGAAGCCCAGGAGATGACCCTGGGATTGGTGTGGCGATTCAAAACAGATTCGCTTCACTACAGACACAAGCCCCTGACTACGGAGCAGGGAAGGCCGGCGGTGGCGCCGACCACCAGACGGAGTGTGTACACAACACTCGCCCGACAATATGACCCGCTAGGATGTATTCTACCGTACACCACCAGGGCAAAAATGATTGTACGAGCATTGTGGGACAAGGACCAGGGCTGGGACGACCCCATTCCCGCACACCTTGCATCCACCTGGAGAGAGTGGGAGATGGAGCTCCACTCACTCCCAGGCGTTAATATGCGCCGAAGCTACTTCCCACCCACGGTGAGGCCAGAGACATGTAAAATGGACTTACATGTCTTCAGTGACGCCTCAGAGGTCGCATACGGATCAGTAGCCTACTTGCGGGCCCAAGAAAGGGGGGGAGAGATCTACACAGCATTTGTCCTCGCCCGCTCGAGAATAGCCCCACGCAAGCAACAATCTATCCCACGCCTAGAGCTCTGCGCAGCCCTAGCCGGAGCGCACCTAGCCACGCTCATCCAACGTGAGCTCACCATACCGGTGTCTAGAACAATCCTGTGGTCAGATTCCACGACAGTACTCGCCTGGATCAAATCGGACTCATGCAAGTACAAAGTCTTCGTGGGAGTCAGAGTCACCGAGATTCAAGACTTAACCGAAGAGTTAACCGGAGAAACAGAGTGGCGCTATGTTGATACAAAACAGAACCCAGCTGACGTCATCACCCGGGGGATGCCCCTGGATGACCTCACCCGTCGCAATGTCTACAGTGACGGCCCAGCATTCCTAAGACTCCCGGAAGGACAGTGGCCCATGCCTATCCCGAGGGAAGCAAGTCCAGAGGAGGTGGAAAATAAGAAGCCTGTGTTCTGTGGATTGAGCACTGTTATCTACCCAGTTACCCCCAACACACTTCTGATGGGGCGGCTAGATCCTGCGTTACCCCAGACAATGTACCGGCCTGAAGAAGCGAACGGCCGACGAATGTGGAGGTACAGCCAAGTATTAGCCGACAAGTTTTGGAGCAGTTTCCTACTGCACTACCTACCGTCTCTACAGACCCGCCAGAAGTGGGTAAAGGAGAGAGACAATTTGACAGAAGGAACAGTCGTCATGATTATTGATCAATCACTGCCCAGAGCTATGTGGCCGGCCGGCCGCGTAAGCAAAGTGATCACCGGTGCCGACGGCAAGGTCCGAGCAGCTGAAGTGCTTGTCCAGGGTCGCACTTACACCCGTCCCGTGGCGAGGCTCATAGAACTGCCCCGACTCCCAGACACAATCGATGATGACCATGACCCTATAACCCTATGACTTTGTGAAGTTGACTGACCCCTACAGCAAACCCTTATGTGTAAATAGACAACGCAATTAATCTGTCTCTGTTTAACTGATTAGGTCTGGGACCAATCAGGGGGTGGCTGTTGTGAAGGGCCAGATTAAACCGAATATATATATTTATTTATATATATATATTTAATTGTATTTGTATATTCTCTAATATTCCCTGATATCCCTTGTATATTCCTTGTACAATATGCATTGAATATCCATTCTAGCCTACTGAACATCCCATAATAGTCTCCATTCTACTATTGGTCGAGACCTTGGTGCCAGGCTGCCATACCCCCTAGACCCAGTTCAAACGTACCGCTCAACATGTACGAACAAGTCCTAGTTCCGCGTAGGAATCTGGCTACCGCACCCCTAATGGGACTATTTGTTCATAGTGCGTATATATACTGCGCTACTAAAGTAGGACTTCCTTTTCAGTCCAGTTTCTTACCCTCCAATAGAGTCACAGACGTAAAGCCTCCCCGCGACGCCACGTGTGGGAGTAAGGCCAAGTTCGCCTACCATCGGTATTGAGACATCGTGTATATTAATATTTGAATAGTCATATTTGGCACTATATCGTCGAGTTGGACGTAGTCTATTAAGCTAATAATAGTCTGTTAATATATAGTGCTTTGTGCGGTGAGAATACTACCGTAGTCAGCACCCCATCGTTTCGGGCAGAGAACTGGCTGTTTATCCAGGAGGATCGACCCCATGTGAGATTGCACCCGAGGAGCCCCAGAGCCGACGAGCGAGTGGACCTGTATACCGGATTATTCTACCGACGACAGCCCGCCTTCCCAGGCACGGATTATGCTTTGTATACGTTGATTATTCCATGGATAAAGACCCCCGACACTGCCGTGTGTTGGAACCCCCCCCCTGGAGAGGACGCAACGTGAGGAGACGCTCTGCAAGACGAGGTCGCTTCACGTCTCTCCTCCGTGGACCGGAGGACGCCGGCCCACAAAGAGTCCATCTGCTTTCATCTGTGGTCCAAGGATCGCCGGCGCATTGAACGGCACTACAGTGGGTTCACCTGGGATACCCTTGGCCGGATGAGGCAGCCGGATTCTACCCCCCCCCCCCTTCCTACTCCTGTCGGCTTACAAGCGACCGGATTAACCCCCCCCTTAGTGTATCCAGTATATAATCATTAAAGTATCATTGCTGTTATTCCTTAACTATTCCAGGTCGTATATGTACCACCTGCGCCTTCAGAGATTGGACATTCTCTATTGATATACCGACGAATACTCTTGCCATAAAAGTGCATACTAATTCCCATTCATAAATGTGATTGATTTGATTAAGTGCTTGCTCTACACACCATCGCTGTGTAGAAATAAAGACCTATTTCTAATTCGTACATTTGTGTTGGATCCGTTTCATCTACGTGACAGTGTTCATCATAATATATTTATGCCGAGTACTGGGTGGCCGAATATTAAGTACAAAGGTAGTGGTAGTAAGTATCATATCTAGTAATACAGTCAGGGAATTGTACCCCTCAGTTACACTACATGTAGCGCTCAACACTTTGATGTACATTGTTACTCAGCTGATAGAGTTGTGCCCTTCCTGCTGTCTTGTTGTAAACTTGTAAGTCGCTTTGGATAAAAGTGTTTCAGCTAAATGACTAAATGTAATTGTCTGTCCCTGGTCTCTAGAGGAGACTTTCTGACTGTCCCTGTCTCTAGAGGAGACTCTGTGACTGTCCCTGTGTCTAGAGGAGACTCTCTGACTGTGCCTGTGTCTAGAGGAGACACTCTGACTGTCCCTGTGTCTAGAGGAGACACTCTGACTGTCTCTGTGTCTAGAGGAGACTATCTGACTGTCCCTGGTCTCTAGAGGAGACTCTCTGATTGTCCCTGGTCTCTAGAGGAGACACTCTGACTGTCCCTGTGTCTAGAGGAGACACTCTGACTGTCCCTGTGTCTAGAGGAGACACTCTGACTGTCTCTGTGTCTAGAGGAGACACTCTGACTGTCCCTGTGTCTAGAGGAGACTCTCTGACTGTCTCTGTGTCTAGAGGAGACACTCTGACTCTCCCTGTGTCTAGAGGAGACACTCTGGCTGTCCCTGTGTCTAGAGGAGACTCTCTGGCTGTCCCTGTGTCTAGAGGAGACACTCTGGCTGTCCCTGTGTCTAGAGGAGACTATGTGACTGTCCCTGTGTCTAGAGGAGACACTCTGACTGTCCCTGTGTCTATAGGAGACATTCTGACTGGCCCTGTGTCTAGAGGAGACACTCTGACTGTCCCGGTGTTTAGAGGAGACTCTCTGACTGTCTCTGTGTCTAGAGGAGACTCTCTGACTGTCCCTGTGTCTAGAGGAGATTATCTGACTGTCCCTGTGTCTAGATGAGACTCTGTGACTGTCCCTGTGTCTAGAGGAGACTCTGTGACTGTCTCTGTGTCTAGAGGAGACTCTCTGACTGTCCCTGTGTCTAGAGGAGACACTCTGACTGTCCCTGTGTCTAGAGGAGACTATCTGGCTGTCCCTGTGTCTAGAGGAGACTCTCTGACTGTCCCTGTGTCTAGAGGCTCACTACTAGCCAATGTAAGTGATTGGGAGCTGTGTATCACTTAAACAAACAAAAAAATCACTGGCATTTTCTTTCACAGAGGACAACATTTCATTTTTTTGTATAATAGTGAAGCACTGCCTCACTAGTAGTCATGCAATAACCTCCACCCCAGGTGAAAATCTGCATAAAATGTATACCTAGGTAAATGGAATATTGCTCCACTTCTACAAGGGCTATTTGCATATTCTTGGTATCTAGGTACATCTATGGACCTCAGTGAATGTATTCTCAGTGTCAGAAATATTGTGTCTATTACTAGGCTTGCTTAAATTGTGATGAAACAAAAGAAAATATGAATTATGATTTTTCTTTTCATCTTTGACAGTGAATAACACCATGATAATAATGACCAGACTTAAAAAAACTGCCACTGACCTCGTTCAGTACCCTCTTGAGATCATGTGTACAAAAGATCGAAGGAAATTAATAAAGGGAAGATGATAACACCGAAGGTTCTGTATATACAGTACTGAATTCTCCCATCCGGACCAATGCAATTTGAAATATTATTATAGAATATAGAATAATATGCTTATACATTACCTTATTATAGCCAATTCGCACATTTATATATATACATATAGTATCTTTCAAATGCCCGAGTTCAATTTGGATTTAGTATCACCAGGCATGCATAATAACTAGGGATGTCCCGATCCCCTTTTTTTGCTTCCGATCCGATCCCGATCATATGATTTTAAATATCTATCGATCCGATCGTTTCCGATCCGATCTTTCACATTAGTAATCAATTTTGATGCATTTTTGTCAGAAACTGGCAGAGTGAGACAAGCCCATCTGTTGCCTATAATAGGGCGCGAGAGCGGAGGCTTTTGTTATTACATTCACCCTGAGAAATGTGCTTCTGCTTCATATGAGAAATATTAAAAGTTTCAATATATGTTTGCACATTAGTATACATTCAGTGTTCGACTTACGTAATGGTCCATTCTGGTCTGAAACGCCGACGTAACGTTATCCTCCAGTTGAAAAGTTAGTCTGAAAACTTCGCCTCCAGCCTGCTGCTTCATGAGTTTTTCCTCCACGCGGAATCTCCTCCTTGCAAACATTGCAACTTGCTTGACTTTCTATTTTAAAATGCTTAGTTCCAAACCTCTGACATTAAGTCTAGCTGCTCAAGTCAGTGGATATTAACCGTGTTTCGGGAGCGACGTGTTGTTGTTGTGATGTGGTCGCGACTCGCGTGTAGCGTGTAGCGTCTAAATTAAAGGGAATGTTTGTTGCAACGGTGAAAATTAAAGGGGAATGTGTTTGTTGTGGATCATTATTCTGCTCTGTGTGACAATAAATACATTAATGATGATATATTATATGTAATTTAAAACCAAAACTAAGGCCTCCGTATGAGTTTAAGACGTGGACATGGTCATGTTTGTTGAATAAAAATTTTCTTTTTTTGACTGCCGATTTTTATTATTATTTTTTCCCGATCCCCGATACTCTGAAAAGCACGTGATCGACGCCGATTCCGATCACGTGATCGGATCGGGACATCCCTAATAATAACAGATAATAATATCTACTGTAATCGACTGTATACTTTTTTATTTTTCTCACAGTGCAACCATTTTGAAACTAATTTCAGATCTAGTTGTTCCTATATGCTAACAATAGGGAGGAGAAACTAACTGCGTTTCAATATTTGTCAAATCGTTACCTTTTGTGGCTTAATATCAAGAATAATAACAGTTATTGACATATTCATAATTCAACTCTGAACTTTGAACCCCCATAGAACTTGAAGGGAAATGTAGTTTGGAAAAATTGCAACGCTGTTCGACAGCTCTGAGTGCCCTCGACAAAATGGCCGCAAGAAACTACAATTTGCGTTTTTTCTAAATTTCCAAAATGGTCGCCGGCTCGGATTCAGCTCGGATTTTCTTCTTCAAAACGAGAAGGTAAAACCATATTATGCCACTTATAACCTATTGCTAACCTATTGTCAACCTAACGTTTTACATTCTACATGCTTTTGTGACATGTTTGTGATGTTAATACTTGAAAACGGTTGATTTTCATGAAAATATGGATCTATGATCATAATGGCAAAAGGGGTCGGTACCGACCCTCAGGGGTGGAACAGGTTAAACACATGGTTGATTGGGATTTGTCTCTGTGTCAAACATACAGTACATAGGCTACAGCAGGGGTAGGCAACCCTAGGCATGCGTGCCTACATAGGCACGCGGGGGCATTTTCATAGGCACAGGGGGCAGCATAAAAAAATTAATAAAAATAAAAATAATTTTTACTTTGAAATATTATAGTGAAATATTTTGCACTGTTGTCGCATTTATCTTGTTGAAATCCTCCCACAGGTTCTTTTTACTACCACATATTTAATTGAGACCCTTTATTTGTTTATTATTTCAATTTAGCTGGAAATACATTGCTACATCATTCAGTAACATTTGCAGAGCCTTATAAGTGACCACTGGGATTAATCAACAAATTGTATTATTTATTTTTCTATTTCATTGAACATTGCACATGTTAAAAGCCATTTTTTTTTACTCAAAATGTGAGTATTACCAAGTAAACTTGTGTTCTTAAAACAATGACAATAAACATAGTTTTATTAGGTTGAAATAATGTGGTTGTGTACTTATTTTTCTGTTAACTTATTATGGATTGAAAACTGAAAACCTTAATGCACAGTAACTGAACTCAATATTTTTAAGTTCTGGTAACTTATTATTATAATTTTTTTTACAGTGTAGTCTTGCGATCAATCAAAACTTATTTACACGATATACCTCACATTCACCCTCCATTCACATCCTGGTGTTCTCCTGGTGTTCTCCATTAGGCCTGTAGGTGGCGCTATGACAGCACACATACAGTACACACACCGATGGTGTGTGATGTGTCCAAAAATGAATGGGCAAATGTGAGTGAAATGGTCGCACTGTATGCAGCTGTTTGTCTGCATTGCATCCCCCCCCCCCCCAACTCAGATTTAGGGTTGATACAACCATCATAATAATATTGTTAATAATAACAATAACAATAATGATGTAATAATGTAAAAATTATCATTAAAAATACTTGATTTACGAAAATTACGATGCATGGAATATTGTTACAACTTGTTACAATATTGTTACAACTTGTTACAATATTGTTACAACTATATTTCAAACAGGCACTCCATGTCAAAAAGGTTGCTGACCCCTGGGCTACAGTATAAAAACATACAATATAAAAACATACGAGAATACATACAATGCAATCCCTAACGTAGAAGTATTTCACGAACAATAAAAAAAAAATCCTACAGTGCCTACAAGAGCTCAGTGCTCCAATTTAAAGTGCATATTGCCTTAATTAAAGTGCCTGTCGGTTGGTGCCAACCCTTATGGTACAAATTGTCTGTGCATTAGGGCTTGAGTTCAGGTGACGGACAACCTCGGGATATGTGCTATTCTTAAAACGAGATGTCCTACACCTGAGACTTTGGAGTCTTCTGCCAGAGGGAAGGGGGTTAAAGAGGTATAGTAAGCAGGGTGAGATGGGTCACCGATCACCTTCTCCCCTTTCCGCCTGATGTGTGTGGCATATATGGAGGCCACAGAAGGAAGATCACAGCCGATGATTTTTTTATGCTGTTGTGCGTGCAGTTCTTTCTAGCTGTCCCCACAACAAGGACGACTTTTAAAAAGCAGATGATGAAGAACAACAACGTTGCCTTTCTGGAGAGATGGGAATTGTTAATTAGGGACAAAACAACTGCGGAGGAAGTTGGTTTATAAGAAGAAAATAAACAGACGTGGAGAAACACATACTCAATGGTCATAATTGCCACAACAGTTGCTCATATATTCGTTACCGCAAGATATTACCATCATGTATCGGCGGCCTGTAATAGATAGATGGGGTAAAAAGCAAATAAAACATTTTCTTGTGTGTGTGTGTGTGTGTGGGGGTGGGGGGGATGTTGTCTTCCATCGAGAAACACCTCCTAAGTGCAGAAATTGTAAAATAGTTCCAGACAACATTCCTTTTAACCTTAGTTGTCTGGCACAGAAACGTAAAAAAAACTAAAAAAACAAAGAAAATGATTCCCGGAAAATAATGAATTAATCAACGTGTTTTCTCTTATTGCCGACGGGGAGGCGGGTGAAGTCGCAGGGAGGCCAGGTGCAGCGGCCAGGTCCCCCCCCAGCGCCCCCTACTTACTGTCTCCCGCTCAGGATGACTGTCTCGGCAGCATCTGCTGAGGAAAATAAAGCCCCCCGTTCCTCATTTGCATAATACCCCCCCCCCCCGATGTAAGGTGAAAACAGAATAATAATTGGTTTGCCCTTTTCTCTCTCTGTGTTGTTAAACAGTTAGGAATTAATCTGAGGATAACTGCGCAATTAATTCCAAACGCTAAAGATGGTGTGGGAGAGATGTGATCCGGGGGAGGTTAAAGGTCACGGTATATACAGTCTGAGGGCGGTCACGCCGCTAAGGCGTCGTGTTATTGGTCCCTGCTAGACCTGCTCCACCAAAAGCAACCGTGGCTAAAAGTACATACTGTATATATGGAATAGTATGTTAGGTTTTACAAACAGGAGCATGTTGTAAACTGGTTCACCCCTACTGATTTATTTACACCTGAGATAAGATGTTATCTCAGATATTAATATGTACTGTTGGACTGTAATAATTCCATGTACGAATAAATAAAAATGTATGATGATGATGATGATAATGATGATGATGATGATGATGATGATGATGATGATGATGATGATGATGATGATGATGATGATGATGATGATGAGATGATGATGATGATGATGATGATGATGATGATGAAGATACGATCATTCCTTTATTGGGGAAATGCGGGCATCATAGCAGCATGGGGGAGGGGAGAGGGGAGGTACAGGTATGGACAGGGTAATAGTAGAAAGACATAAATATAGGCAATATAATTTGATCTGAATATAAGAATATGAGAGAAAATAAACAGTGTAAACAATATAATTATATAAAATATTATATAAAGATATGAGAAAAATAAACAGTGTAAACAAAGGTGAAGATGAGGGTCTGTGTGCCCTATCGGTTATATTATACGTTACAATAAATAAAGAATATTTTTTTGTATCCACTTTTTCTCCTTTTTTTCTATTTTTCTCCCATCCCAATTCTGTTGTGCCAATTCTCCCCTCCCCTGTCTTGAACGTTGCTCGCATATGCCCCCCACTGGTCGGTTGTAGGGAGGATAGAAGCCTTGCATCACGTGTCCCCTCCGATACATGTGGAGGCAGCCTGTCACATCTTTTCACCTGCCAACGCGGACTCTCATTGGCGAGGTGTAACGTGTGGGAGGCTCACACTGCCCCCGCTATTTTCCTGTCTCTGCTGTGCAGGCGCCCTGACCGACCTGTAGGAGTCGCTGTTTACAACGTCCAGATTACCACCCATCGACTTCCCTCCTGCTGACTCTGCCAATTGTGTCAGTATGACGGCCGGCCCAAGCCGGAGGCAACGCCGACAGGCGGATTCGAACCCGGTGTCTCTTGCGTTAGTGACGAGCGCAATGTCCGCTGCGCCACCCAGCCGCCTTTGCATGCACTTATCTGTGTTTCATTACACATATGTGTGCACGCTTACCAACTGTTCACCTGTTTTATAGCAACACTACTATCACCGACATCTAAGAAGGGAGATCCCCGCTTGAATGGCCCTTCTAAGGTTTCTCTCCTCCACATTGCCTGTGGTGCATTTTTTCCTATTGCTAGGTTTTAGTGAGTTTTTCCTTACCTTCGCGTGGGGTATGTCTGGGAGTGTTGCATTTATTTGATTTATTTTAAATTTTTTGGACTTTATGCATTTGATTTTATCTGAAATTTGATTTAATAGTTCTCCAGTTCTGTAGTCTGCATTTCTACTAGGGGTGGAACGGTTCGCATTCGAACCGTGCACCGTTCGATACGACCTCCACAGTTCGGAGCATGTGTCTATTGTTCGGTTATAACATTAGCCGCAAGCTAGGCTAACGTTACGTTAGCCGCAAGCTAACGAACACGTTAGCCACAAGCTAACCACTGAAAAACTCACAGCGAAGTGACTCCACGACACAAGATCCATTAGTGGGGAAGGGGGGGTATATTGACAAGGCTTGACAACAGAGGTTTAAAGATAACTTCACGTTTATTAGCTGTTCGTTTATATTATATCATCAGGGCTTCTCCAGGTTCCAATGCTGTGTGTTACGCATGATTTTTTTCCGTAGCCTATGTGTGCAAAGACGCTCTCTTATTGGCTAGCCGCGTAGAGCGAAGACCCTCTCTGATTGGTTTAGCGCCGAAGGGTCTCTTCCGCCTTGTAGATATATATTCTCTGCTTCAAAGTGGTTATGCTTTGGCGCTCTTTCGAAGTGGGGTATGCTTAGAGTTAGGGTTAGGGTTAGGGTTTGGGTTAGTGTAGGCGCCGTAATGGAGGTCTCAGTATTCTCATTCAGTATTATATTTATGTTGTATTATTAGTTGTACTGTCACTTTAGGTGGTGGGCGTGTTCACAGGGATGCAGCGGTAATGGGAGTGTTCTTATGGAGTTTCATTCACCTTTTCACGTTGTTGACAGTTCACGGAGAGAGGGAGTGAGAGTAGGAGGCGGCGCATAATTTCTTTTGATCGCAAGCCGTACAATATTGAAAACATGCATTAGCGCAAGCCACACGCAAGATAGTTATAGGAACGTGAGCGTGAACATTATGTAATTAACTTAAATTAAGTGTATTTTGTTGCTTCATGGAGCGAAGGAATAAAAGCTTGAAAAGTACTTTCTGGACGTGGAACGGAATTATTTCACTAGGGGCGTCAACTGTTTGTACTCCTCTACTTAGCCCCTCGGCACGACCTGTCTATGACAGTCTACTGCCGCAACAGTTAGGGTTAAGGTTAAGGTTAGGGTTAGGGTTAAGGTTAAGGTTAAGGTTAAGGTTAGGGTTAGGGTTAGGCGGAAGAGACCCTTCGGCGCTAAACCAATCAGAGAGGGTCTTCGCTGTACACGGCTAGCCAATCAGAGAGCGTCTTCGCACACATAGGCTACGTTTAAAAATCACGTGTGTGTTACTGTTGACTATTTACTTCCTGGTGTGATGTCACTTCAAATACGGCTAGCAAGACTCTCAAATAGCAAAAGCGAGTCAAGTTGATTATAGGTACCATGCAGTGAAAAACGGCATAAGAGAATACGTCATAATGTTTCATGCAATTGTAGCAGGGTGGATTATCCCTGCTTTATGGGAGTGGATGTACACTGCCACCTGGTAGTGGGAACACAGCAGAGCTGGGTCGAGCTGGGTCCCCGACTATATCAGAACATCCCACTCCACTGACACATGCCTTCTCTACTTGAACGACCACATCAAACAAGAGGTGGACGCGGGCAAATACTGCGGCATGGTCATGCTGGACCTACAAAAGGCCTTCGACACTGTCAATCACACCATTCTGATTGACAAGCTAAAAGCAATTGGTTTTGATAGTTTATCAGTGAGCTGGATACAATCCTACCTGGAGGGGAGGGAACAGATGGTGGAAGTAAACGGTACACTATCCCCCCCCCTCACAGTGAGCTGTGGTGTTCCACAAGGAAGCATACTAGGACCGCTACTATTCCTAATTTATGCAAATGACATGTCGTCAGCTTGTGACTGCAACTTGTTCCTGTTTGCGGACGACTCAGCCCTGCTGGTCTCTGACAAGAACAAGTTACAGGTTGAAAAAGCCCTCAGCTCGGAACTAGGCAAAATCTGCATATGGCTCGCCGACAACAAACTATCATTACACATGGGCAAAACAGAGTCCATTCTCTTCGGTTCAAATAACAAACTCAGCAAGACCGACGGCTTCTCGGTTACAGTGGTTGACAATATTATCACAAGGAAAGATGAAATTACCTACCTGGGTTCCATCCTAGAGGCTAATCTTTCCTGTGACAAAATGGCATCCAATGTAATAAAAAAAGTCAACCAACGAACGCGATTCTTGTACCGGATCTCCTCTCTGGTAAACAAGAATACCCTGAAGACTCTAGCAGGAGCACTCATTCAAGGGTACTACGACTATGCTTGCACCTCATGGTACCAAAGCACCTCAAAGGCACTAAAAAACAAATTACAAACATCTCAAAACAAGCTAGTCAGACTACTACTTGACCTGACTCCTAGAACCCACCTCACCCCTGCCCACTTTGACAACCTAGGATGGCTTAGAGTAGACGACAGAGTACAGCAACTTGCAATGGGCCTGGTCTACAAGATACACTACGCGACCAAGGTACCCATGTACATGTCAAAATACTTCCCAAAGGTCAGTGAATACCACGATCACAACACCAGAGGGAGCTCCACAAATCATGTAAAACCCAGATTCGGCTCAAACAAGGGACTAAACACGTTTCGCAATTATGCCACATCAATGTGGAACGCCCTGCCTAAAGCTGTAAAGGAATGTGAATCACTACCCACCTTCAAAAACACTCTCAAAAAACACCTACGTGAGACTGCAATTCGAAACTGGCCCCTACAAATGTCCTAACCTAGTTGTACAGTAAATGACCAAGTAAGGCTTTGTCAATATTCCAATGTACAGTGTAAAATGTGTGTGTGTCCCCTTCCCAACCCCCCCCCCCCCCCCCCCACCTCCAATGTACAGCCCTCACCCAACCCACCCAACCCCACCCCACCCAACCAACCTCCTCCAATGTACAGTTTCTATGCCAAATGTATATACACTCCTTTTCTGGACACTTTTGTATCACAAACAGTACTGTATTTGCAAATCTGATATGTCATAAATGTATAGATGTAGCAGTACTGTCTATCTGTATGTCATGTATGTCATATATGTTATGATGAATTGAAAATGGGGGACCCTGATGTAAACAAGACGAAAGTCTTTCTCTGGTCTGCATCCCCTTAACAATTGTATGTATTGAGCTGTACTGTACTGTACCCATTCTGCAATCTGTCAATAAACTTTTCAATCAATCAATCAATCAGGCCAGGAATGTTGAAGTGGAGGTCGAGCAGCGGGAGTGGATGGGGCCTAGGATTCACAAACCTAGGAATGGTGCGCTGGTCCTTCTTGCCCTCCAGGGCGATCAACAGCAGCTCCCCACACACCCACACTTCCCCCAATACTTCCTGGGCCCTCCCACACCCGATGACAGTAAAGATGGATGATATATTCGCTCCCCAAAGCAGTACCCTTCCCGAATGATGAGTGGAGACCTTTCACAATGAACTATAGGCAGGGGGTGGGGAAAGGGTTAAATTGTAATAAACATTACCCAGAAGGAAAGGGTTAGGTAAGATGCACATTAACAGACACGCACACAGTGGTCCCATTTACTTCTCCTTTACTTTAAGTCTGGTGCACGTTACAACTTATCACACATCTATGAAAGTTATTTCCACACGGGGCACCTAGTGCTCTCGCTCTATACTACAGATTCAAGTTATTCCCACACTGGGCAAGACACAGTAATAACCTCTTCCCTTTAAGGGTTATCTACTGCTCCGCTTCTCCATAGGTGGGGGATAAAGGAGTTCAATGGGATTTTTATAAAAGAACACACGTTATTATTACACTCAACCAAAATGACAGTGGGCCGACGTTACAAATAAAAGCCGGCTTTTCCCCAAAATAATAAATGGTCGGGGCGCCCCTAGACACTGTTATCAGCGTCAGTTCAAAGCACTGTTTTCTCTTCTTATCCAAATGGTGGACCCGCTCGGACCACCAACCGCCCGTGTGGTGAGATGGCCGTCCAGAGGTCCCGTGATAGCAGGCAGCCGGGCTGGGTAGACGTTGGGCAGGTGACTGCTGGGGTAACGGCTTGGAGGGTCTGGAGGAGCGTGCAGTGCAGTGACGTCCGCTGCTGGGCTGAAGGGGGTGGGGCGACACGTGGGCTAAAACTGGGCCCTAGGCCTAACTGAAGCTAAGCTGTGGGCTACGGCGACCCCCTGTCTCGACGCCTATACTTCAGCTAAAACGCAATGTGGGCAATATCTACCACACTCTTCGGTAGTAGCTCGTCTGCTTCTTAGTTCACAATGTCTCTTCCGCATTAACTAAAAGCTAAGCTATCGCATACTCATTACTAACCCGCTTCGTAACTGGGTTTATATCTCGCGTGCTGATTTCCGGAGCTCCAGCTCCGTGCGTCCTCTTCCCTCCGTGGAAAACGCTGAAGAGGAAGTGCCTCTGTCGGCGCTGCGCCCTGAGCCCATCCTTCTTCACCTGTATCTCCCTGCCCAACGTCGTCACCAGCTCCCCCTGGTGGTACCTGTATCCTGTCCCACTATGAAGTGTCAATGTTAGGATAGGGAGGATCAAGAGCGGTCAGTCGGTTACACAACGTCCTCGCGAACACAGGGAATGCAAGGAATTAGCGTTAGACACATTGAATTATTGTCAGACATATTCAGGTGTCTACACAATTAAAAAGTAAATATATATTTAGTACACATGATTTATTTATTTTCCTTTTTGATAAGAAAGTCTAGTGCTTGTTGAGCATATGCATACTCTGTGCATCCCCTTAACAATTGTGTGTATTGAGCTGCACTGTATTGTACCCATTCTGCAATCTGTTAATACAATTTTCAATCAATCAATATTTTATGTTGATGTCCTTTGTCTAATAATGTGGCGACAAAAAATAGAATTATTTCGTTTGTTTGCACTAAGTTAATACGTTGACAAATGTTGGCTATATTTTTCAGCCAGTTCGGTCTTTGTATTTAAGGCAAACCGCTGTAAACCTTATTTTTTACCAAATAAATGAGAAGCATGTTTAAATCAGCAATGCCCCTCTTGTTGTACCAACATCTCTCCTAGCTCTAACCAGTCACTGTCAAAATAATGTGCCTGATGTCAAACTGCCTCATTCTTTCAGTTTTTGCATGACTACGTCCTTGAGAATAACTGAAAAGTTGGATTTTTTTAGGCTATATTATATCTTATGCTGATGTATGGTATTACACTTCGAACCGAACCGAAAACCGTTAAACCAAAACCGTGATACGAACCGAACCGTGAATTTTGTGAACCGTTCCGCCCCTAATTTCTACACATCTTAGAGACCGCGCTGTACGTCGCCAGCGAGATCCTCTTCATCTAAGGATGAATAATAGCGCCTGCCGGTTCGGTGACGACTATGATTCACGAGTCTGATTTCAACCTCGTTACACAACCCTGTCGATTCACAAGTCTGATTTCAGCCTCGTTACAAAACCCTGTAGATTCACAAGTCTGATTTCAACCTCGTTACACAACCCTGTAGATTCACAAGTCTGATTTTACTCTCGTTACACAACCCTGTAGATTCATGAGTCTGATTTCACTCTTGTTACACAACCCTGTAGATTCATGAGTCTGATTTCACTCTTGTTACACAACCCTGTAGATTCATGAGTCTGATTTCACTCTTGTTACACAACCCTGTAGATTCATGAGTGTGATTCCAACCTTGTTACACAACCCTGTAGATTCATGAGTCTGATTTCAACCTCGTTACACAACCCTGTAGATTCACGAGTCTGATTCCAACCTCGTTACACAAATGTCAACATCAAAACGGGTAGTTCGGCGTGACAACAGCGCTGATCCGACGGCGGATTCTAACGTCCGACACGCCCCCCCCCCCCCCCCCCCCCAAACGTCCGCCCGATTCCGTACCGGGTTCCGTATCGGGAGCAGTT